>NC_079202.1:47371846-47419346 GCF_026745355.1 Beta vulgaris subsp. vulgaris
GGCCGGGTTATCCACAAGAATGGTTGATTGCTATTAGCAAGTCCCCATGCAAATTCTACCAACTGATCATTAGTCATGACAGTAATGCTTCCGAAATTGACATACACAACCGAGTTTGGCGCATGAGAATCAAGCCATTCAATGCAAGTTGAATCCTCCTTCCATAAGCTTGGATTGATTGTTGTAGCTTCCTCCTCTTTGGCCTCGATTGAGTCGAGGAGGAGCATTAAGGGTCCAAGAGTAAAAAGGGGAGGGAAATCATGAGCTAGAGCTTGGAGGATTTCGTGATCTAAGGCATCAAATGAGTTGAAGAGGATGGCCGAAGCACGTTTTGCGCTAGGGATTTCTCTTTGGAGGCGATTGAGCATAATTTCGTTTGGATTTGTGGTCCTAATAAAACTTGGCATGTACTTTACTTGAATGTTTTTCATGCATGGAACCCAGTCTAAGACCACGTCAAGATCACCATTTGTCAAGAAATTTTCATCTGCATTAGAAAAATCAATCGGTTACCATATTTTATGCTAGAATATTGAAGAAAGACATGAAGTATGCTTGTATATAGAACTATGTTTCAAATTTGTAGATACTCAAAAAAAGAAGATCAAACCAGATCCTAAAAGCAATATCTTGTTTCTTACATCCCCGGTCTGTGTTTAATATTTGCATTATATATGTAGATTGACAATTCTAGTTAGGAAACATTTACCTGCCGCCTTCTCTCTCCTATTTTTCTCTCTTCTCTCTTCTCTCTTCTCTCTCCTCTCTCCTCTCTCCTCTCTCCTCTCTCCTCTCTCCTCTCCTATAAAACCCTAATTTTCAACCTAGGGGCTGCCACCACCCTTTTGAGCGGTGGTAAACCCCTTTTTCTCCTTTTGTTACTAGTTTTTTTTTATGTTTATGTTTTTAATAAATTTCAGTCTTTTTCTAATAGAGAGTTTTTCTACCCATATATTGGGTTATATCTACTCATACATTGGGTTTTATCTTTGTCCATGTGAGAGTTTGGAGATTTTGTTTTTGAGTTTTTGTGTAATTCAAGATGTTGATTTGTTGATCGAAATTTATGCAGAGTTGCAACAGATGTCAAGACTTCATTTACAATCAATTGAATTAAATCAAGTTCTACTTCAAAACTACAAAAGATCGACAGACCCCTTGCAGAAGACTGCATCAGACATCGATGTGAAAGACGAGGGTTTTCAAAAGTGTTAGATCTACTCAACGATCATAGTTTTGTCATATTAGAATTGTATTTATTTCATTTTGATATATATTTGTTTAGTTTCTACTTTTATTGTAAATGTAGTATGACTTTGAATCAATGAGTTAATGTTAATTTCAAAAAAAAAAATATTAGTTAGAAAGATATTAGAAAAGATAATGAACAAATTAGTCAGGATAATTTTTTTTGAATAGAATTAGTTAGTATAATTTAAAACTTAACCTTTTTACTTACTAGTGTTTGATCTATTATGAATAATTTGTTCATTTACCGTATCTAAACTCATCTTCAAATTGTTTGGTTGGCTTACATATGTAAGATCTAGCAATATCTCCACGCGATACGTGCAACATGATATTAATATTAATAGTAACATTAAAAAGTGTAAAAAAAGCTAACTTAATAGTGTAATATTTACGGTAAATATTAATGAGCGTTATGATTTTTTATTTGCATTTCTAGTATAAATAGTAATGTTTTCCAAAAAGGACTAAGTCGATGTAGGATACGTTATCTTGTAGTTGGTAGAATATTCAACAACTATCCTTTTAAACAATGATCTAGATTAATATTATTTATTTATTTAAAAATACATATATTTTATAAGCGTATTTTATGAGTAATAGTGCAATTTAGTTTCACTGGGTATTAGAGGTTTTTAGGCATACTATGGTGAGTAGTGTTTCAATAAAAATAATAAGTTATAAATTGATATTATCTGATGATGTATATTTATATTTTTAGTTATTTATTATCCCAACTAATTGTAATACCCAAAAAATTATAAAAATAAATATTCTCTAACTAATTAGGTTTTAATTCTTTTACGGGTTGCTAATGCAGTTTTATTTGAAATCGTTATTGCAACTGAAAGTTTAGATAGTAACAATCTCTATGGATCTTTTTTTTATAATTGTTTGAAATTTGATTTAGTCATCAATTTACATTCAATTGTGATTTTCCTTTTACATATTTTTATGTATTCTTTTTGGTAATAATGCAAAACTTTCTTTATTATTTTTGTGAGATTAATGGTATATAAGTATTTTCAAGAGGGTACATCATAGCTCCCCCTTGGCTTATATAATAGAAATTAAAACAGGAGATCTAGAATAATTTAAGGTTATGATATTAGCTCAAAGTAAAAGGGGGATTTTTTTAATCACATTTTTGTAAGGTTGTCTCATTTTTTTACTTTTATATACAAGTTTGCCACCGTAATGTGTATTGTACATATATTTCTTGTGTAAGGTACGAAGACAGAAGGTTAGGAGACCCTCTGCATGAGGGGAGCATCAACCCAATTTGTTACAATAATGGCTTCTAAGGCCGAATGAGTACAAATTTGAAAAGAGAGTTCGTTTTGTAAAAGGTGGCCGACATTTGCAATCCAATCTGCTGCTTTGTTTACTTCCCGGTAGATATGTCGGATAGTCAAGCAACAGAAGTTTTGAAGTAGAGCTTCGATGTCTGCCACAATATGTTAAATTGGCCATGGTGCAGTCCACGTACATTTGATGGAGTTGATGACTAGTAAATTATCACATTATATTGGATGTTTTGTATGCGTTGCACCAGAGTTGTACGGATGCCAATATGGAGTGTCATGGCTTTGGCCATGAAGACTTGACACGTGCCGAAATTTGTTGTGGTAGCAGTGAGTAGGGTTTCCTATTGGTCTATGATAATATTACCATTCGTTGTTGAGTTGTTACACACTGAACCGTCAAAGTTAAGCTTGATAAAGTTTGGAGGAGTGCGTTCCCAAGAAACTAGAATGGATGAAGGTGATGCCTGATTAGAATGTTTGTGGATGGATGAGGAGGAGAGAGGTGAAAATTTGGAGAGGCAGTTTTCCACTCCATTCCTGGTAATCCATTCCGAGAAAAGAAATTTTTCCTTGTGGAAAATCCTATGAATGTTTAGTGTAGCATTATTTAAGATGATGTCCTCTCGTTATTTTCAATTACTCCATGTCAAAAATATAAGCCTGGTATTGACTAGATTATCAATTCTTAATTTTTCTAATGTAGTAAAGAAGTTACGTTGGTTGAAATTGCATTGTCCAAATAGATGGCTTATCGATTTTTCCCGGACATTGCAAAGGGCACACTAGTCGAAAGGAAGGGTATTTCTCTTGGTTAAAGTAGCTCTAGCGTCCAGGCTATTATGACAAGTTTGCCATAAGAACAACTTTAATTTAGGTGGGATATCAATTTTCCATAGCCACCTAAATGGCCAAGGATTTTCTGATGTGGGTATAATATGAGCAAGCTAATTTGCAGAATTGACGGTGAACTTTCCTGAGGAGCTTGGTCCCCAAATTAGTTCATTTGGAATTGGGTTGACAGAGATGGGAATGCCTCTTATGGTTGCAATAATAGAGTTTGGTAGTAGCCTTTGTAGTTTTATTATTTCCCAAGTTCGGTTGGATAATATGAACTCTTGTGCCCGAAGGTTTGGGTCAATTTGAGATGGTTGGAGATTGAGCTTCTTTAGAAAATTTTCTGGAAAGCACCAATTATGAAGCCAGAAGAAGATTTGCATTCCATCTTCAATTTTCCATCTAATCCCTTTTTGAAGAAGGGAACGGTGTGTCAAATTTTATTTTTCCAAATTATGGAATCTTGAGGTTTTGGGGAGCTAGTGAAAAGAGACTGATCTTTTAGGTATTTGGTTTTCATTAACTTTACCCAAAAATTATCCGAATCCGTTAATAATTTCCAACCTAATTTTGCAATGAAAGCTTTGTTCATGGGTAGAGTTTTCCTTATTCCCAGTCCACCAAGGGATTTGGGGGTGCAAATTTTGTCCCAACTCACAAGAGGAGTTGAATTTTTGTCCTTATTTTATCTCCAAAAGAATTTACTAGGTAAACTATCAATTGGTTTTTGCAATATTTGACGGAAAATATTTGACGGAAGCATGGTAGAGGCGGCGGTGTAGGAAGTCAGGTCATCGAGGTTACTTTGAATAAGAGCGAGTCTTCCTGCTTTAGACAAAAAGTCTGATTCCCGTTGATTGATGCATTGGTAAGTTTTTTGTATTAGGGCACCCAAGGCAGAGTTTGTAGGGCGGAAAGAACTGAAGAATATCCCTAAGTAACGTCCCAAATGGGAGTCGGGTAACATGTTAAAATGACTTGCAAGTGTAGCTCTCCACGAAGCACATACTTTTTAGAGAAAATAATAGAAGACTTGTGGAGGTTGACTAGTTGTCCGGAAAGGTTGCAGAAGTTGTGGAGTACCAATTTCTGGTTTGAACAAGCTATGGTTGATGCTCTAAAAAACAGTAGGCTATTATCTGCAAATTAGACATGAGGCAAGGTATTGTGGGGGTTCTGGGGTGTAGCTTGAAACCGATACCCGTATTCTCGTTAATAGATTCGAGGGATAGTTTTCGGATAAGGACTTTCACACAAGAATGAACAGGTGTGACGAAAGAGGGACCCCTTGCCTTAGTACTTGGGATGGCCGGAACCATTGAGAAGGATAAACATTTACTTTAATGGAACATGAGACATTTGTGACATGATGTTGATAACTTGTTACCAGGACCGTCTTGAAAATTCTGGGGCACGATTCTAACATGATGATTGGGCCCTAACTTATAGAAAATAAAGATGGAAGGTTAGAGTTCTAAAGATGAAAAGTTGAAAATCTAAAGATAAATCATTGACAAATTTATTAAGGGCCGAAAACAAGGGTGATTTCTTCAAATATGAAGTATAATTTTCAAAATAATATATTTTGGAGCCTTTATAATTTTGGAGACCCTGTGCTGTTGGGTTCATTACACACCCTCATCTACTCCTCTGCTTGTTGCTTTTTTTTGTCAAAATACAAGTACTTTTGTGGCCATGAGAATTTATGATATCCTTCCTAGTTTCTATCAAAAGAAATGTCTTACGCTCCCCACTCCCTCTCCATCCAACTTTCAAATGATCTAATCCACTTACTTGGGTTGGGGTGACCTTCGAGAAATTTCGATGCAAAATTATTCAAAGTGAACAAAGAAAAGAATGACAAAAATATCTAGAGATGGCCAACAGTGCGGGTCCATCCAGCCCAGCCCACCTCGTGGGCCGCGTGGGTCGAGCCCGCAAAAAGTCCGATCCAGTCCAGCTCGAACTGTGAAATTAGTGGGTGGGTCGTGGGCCAGATTTCTTAAGCCCAGCCCACTAAAGCCCGCTACTAAAACCGCTCAGCCCGGACCACAAAACTGGTTCAGCCCGACCCATGAACCGGACCAACCCAGTCCAAGTAAATATTGAACCAAATTGTGTATATTTTAATCAAGTTGTATATATTTTAAACAAATTGCATATATTATAATTCAATCAAATTTTAAATAATGAAATTATTCATTAATATTAATAATTGTATATATTTTAATTCATTTTACAGATTTTATGTAACAATAATGAATAATTTCGAAAAAAAAAATTCTCATGCCGGCCCGCCAGCCCACCTAGACCCAAGAACCGTGAGAACCGCTTCATGAACCGTGAAAACCGGTAACAGACCGTTATAGGCCAAAACTTTTCAGCCCGCGAACCAACTCGCCCAACCCATGAATTTCACAGTCCGATCATGGGCCGTGAAATCTCAATCCAGCCCATTACGGTCCACGATCCGGACTGCCCAACCTGCACCAGTGGCCATCACTATTAAAATATCTAATCCACTAATACTCCACTAACTCTTAGGAAGAAACGACGGTCAAACTCACTCGAGTTAAGAGAGGGAAAGCCCAAGCGTCTATCTATAACAAATAGACCCAGTTTACTATTTTTGTTTTAATTTCTTTTGGTTTCCTGAAGTCAAGCCAAACGCTTAGAGCATGAGCAACGGGGTTGGTTTTGGTTGGTCTAGCAAAAAGTAAAGCTAGCTTTACTTAGCTTTAACATTGGAGCAATTGGCCCTTGGAGTTGGTTGGTCTGGAATTCTAGACCAACCATGCCTTGGATGGTGTGCATAACAACAAACGGGGTGTTGCCATATGTATCAATATTGCTTTATTGTTGCTGTTTTTTTTTTTTACAAGATTGTTTTTTTGTTTTAAAGTAAATAAAATCAGCTTATATTAATTAATTGAGCCTAAATTTGATATATTTTATCATATTTTTTCACAACCTACTTTTCTTTCTAATAACTTTCTCCTACGTAAAATTATTCAAAATGTATATAAATTAATTAATATATCACTAATTAAAACATGAATAAAAATTATCTACTCTATATAAGAATAAGAACATTTTCAATAGGAAAGAGAGTATATGAAAGCCAAGTAGAACTAGTCTAGCCATTGTGAGAAAAAAAAGATGAGTTGGTGGGAAGTTAGTGGGATGTGAGGTATAAGAAGGAGGAAAGGAGAGAGAATGGAAAAACTACAAAGACCAACAAAAACCCACCCACCCATTGTAGATGCTCTTATGGGCTGGCTACAATTCCTTTAATGATATAAAGGGCTGAGCTCTCCCTCGTTTCAGAAAAAACAATTAAATAGCCAGATTTGAAATATTTTCTATATTTTCTCAACTAAAACACTTGGACCCATTATATATCAGAAAAAATAAGTTCAGATCAGATCAGATATGTTCAGATTAGAAAATTTCAGGTGAACTAAACATACCCATAATCATAGAGTATCTAATTAGATACCATCATCTAAAATACATGGATTAAAATCGTAGTATATTCCTGGACCTTTTGTTGAAAAGTATCTGATTATGAACTAGCTCAAAACCATAAATATAAAATTTAAAAAAAAAATGAAAAGACTAGCTCACAAAAAGAACTTAATATTTAGATATAATTTGACATTAAAGGTACTAGCGCAAAAAGGTTTACGTTTGAGTTAGTTTTTGATAAAAATAAATTTATTTACTGAAGATTGTCAAAGAAGTACATATTCTTTAAGTTTACAAGTAGAATTTTCACTTTTCAGTGTAGAATGCTAAACATTAATTAAAATCAAAGAAAACTTAATTTTATCATATTATCAATTTACACCATATTTTTGTCTTAGAAAAAAAATTTTGATATATGCAATTCTTAGGGTTGCAAATAAGCATCAAATACTTTATATAATACTGTAGTATTAATTTGGAAATTTATAACATAAACAAGCATCAATTAATATAATTTATGTTAGCTTAATGTTTAATTTTTATTTTTTTTGCTTAATATTTAGGACTGCATATATCACTTTCCTAAACAAAATTATACCTTACTTCTTTTTTAATGTGGATCATTCGTACCTTTTGGTTATGTTCAAACAAATTCTAATAAATCAGATTAAACGGGACTACCTTTGAAGGGAGTAATTCCCAACTCAACGAGCTTGGGAAACTGAGTATAAGCCAAGAAACCGCAAGGGCTAGCAGTATACTGCAACACTTCAGGGATGCCTAGCTCCTCAGCCGCATCAAGCGTAAAATACATAGCCGCATCCGCCACTATACAGCTCACTTGGGGCACATCACCCGACTCATTCAGTCGGTTGATGAGCTCCTTGAAGGGTCCGAGGGAACGGTACTCTGTGGAGATACAAAGCGAAGGGATGTCCTGCGTGGCGTTAGCGTCTTCAGTGCACGGCATCCCATCGGATATGGCCTCGAACCGAAAGGTTGGGAGGCCAGCGAGGGCATCAGGCCCTCGCGATCGTAGGAGACGGTTGTAGTTATATTCTGTGTGCACGAAGGTGATGTGGAAGCCTTGAGAGTGGAGGAGTTTGGCTAGTTTTAGCAAGGGATTTATGTGGCCTTGTGCTGGGTATGGTATGCATACAGCATGTGGTTTTTGCTCCTGTGCTGAATCCATTACACTTCTCTCTGTTCTTTTTTTTTTCTTTTTTCCCTTTGAAAGTGCGGGTGGGTAATACGAACTTATAACAATCTATATAATCTATACAAATATATTAAAAGGTAGGTGTGCATGATAATGTATACATGCTACGTAGCACCTCTGTTACTCTACTAAAATTATCTTGCAACAAGGTTTGAACTCGCGATCTCTTGCTATTATACATGACACAATTACCATCTCAACCAACTTTTAGTTATGTTTTGAGTGTCTACATTATTATATTTGTACTTTTTATACATTGAGTTTTTCTTAATACATTTTAATGGAAATGGAAAAAAAATGCGTATCAAGTTCGGAAAACAATACCAACCCGGGGCAACGCCCGAGCTCAACTACTAGTAAATATATTAAAAGACGATCCTAAGCAATGAACGGTGCCACATAGCGCTCTCCTTATGGGCATTTTACTTTATGTAATCCATGTACAATAAAAAAAAATTAGAAATTACATATATAGGATTTGATCCCGTGACCTCAAGTTCATATACTAAAGCTTTAACCACTAGACCATATTGTATTTAGTATTAACATTTTAAAGTACAATATTTATAAAAGAAATTTTTCCTTACCCAGGACATAATCCGGACCTGATAACTAGTTTAAGTATCTAAAAATCGTGGTTAATTAGGTCTGTGGGCCGACAAACTTTTCGAGTCCGATTTGAAATTTTATAACCTAGCATAGATATAAGAAAGTTCAACTCGAAAAGCTCGTGTAGAGGCTTGATATAATTTGTCACCAAATGTATTTTGCATAACATAGATTTTAGCTAGATATAATGGTAAGAATATTCACAACATCGTATAGGAGGTTAAAAGAAAGAGAAATATTATGATTTGAAATCTTAAGTTGTAAGATAAGTTGAACTTATAAATTTGTGGAGAAGATTCGGTTCAAGTTCAAGTTCGAGTGCAAGTGCTACGAATGAGTCGAAAACTCTCAGTTCAAGTTCAGATCAACTCGTTAACTCCGTTACCTTTGACAAGACAACGACAACAAAAATATCATAGACTTATAAACTTGTGGTTCTAGTTTATAAATTTTGTGGTGTTAGGGAGCAACTAAGCACAATGCAATGATGACATGAGATTCAATCTAAAATCTTGGATATCATTCTCCTTATCATTTACTAATTAGATTCGTTCATAGATAAATAAGAGTGTTTTTTACCTGAATAATCCAAAATTGAACTGAACTTATTGGACCCGATTGAACATGAGTGGAACTCATTGAACCTGATTGAAACTTATCGACCTGAGTGAAACTTATTGAACCTGATTGGAACTTATTTGACCTTATTTAATAAAAAAAATTGATGAGTAATAACATAAATATTACCCCTAACATAAATATTACTCCTCAAATTTAAGTATAACATAATAATCATTAAAATGTATCCTTCAACAAAAATAGTAATTATTAGTTATCTCTTATGATCAACATTTTAGGAAAAAAGATAATATTTATATGCTTGCTTATACACAACTTTCACCACTAATATATCTAAAATCTAATAGTGTTTGATTTCATAAAGCACTAGCAGGAAATCATTGAATAACATTTATATCTTTCATTGTTATTAGTAATGAAAACATGTTATATCTAGTTATTTAAAGACACGTTGCAAAATATTATAATTATGATGATTATTATTGTTAACTTTATATGATCATGATTATAGTATTTTTTTAATAATAACATAATCAACCAACAGTAATATGAGTAATAAAATAATAAATAATAATACAAATATAATATTATATAATCATAACAGTACTTTAATTAAATTTTTTAATAATAATATATTAGTTAATCGTAATATGAATAATAAAGTAATAGACAATATGACAAATATAATACGACATAATAATCATAGTGTTACTTTAATTAAAATTTAATTCAAACTTATTGATCATTAACTATTTAGACCTTATCGGAATTTATTGGAACTTATTGTCCTTATTGGACCTGATTAAAATTTATCTAAACCGAAACTTAATTTATTAAATGAAGAGAACGCACCTTAAGTCGGTGAACATGTAGGAATAATTTGTAGTTATACACAACATCTTGAATAAACACAGAAGTACCGACCATAATTTCATACTATTATATATTGATTATTATTAAGTTAATTAACACCCAAACGCCAAAAGTATGTAGGACGGTAGGAGTAACATCTAATGGAACTGTTAAACTTTTATATAATTGAACTCTTTTAGGCTATGTTCAGTTCACCTTATTTTTGCTTATTTGTGATCAGATTAGATCAGAAAAAATAGGTTCAGATCAGTTCAGTTCAGATCAGATCATGCTTATATTTAAAAACTCATTATTACTATTAAATATCTTTCGTTACAGTTATTAAAAATTATAATAATTGAATATTAATAAATTACTCATTGAGTCGAATCAAACAACACCCCACATGAATATATTTTTTCTTATATATTGAGAAAATAAAATCTAAAAGATTCTCTCTAATTGTGAATATTGTCAAGATTCTAAGTGAGAAAGATAAAAAAATATAAAGGGAGTATTATTATTTACTAGTACATTTGTTCAAAAGGATTATTATTGTTATTATTGTACTTATTAATTATTAATATTGGTAATTTTTATTAATCTTGTTGTTATTATAAAGTCATTGTTATCATTATTGTAAGTTATTTTGTTGTTATTAAATAATAGAAAATTAAAAGCCACGTGTTAAGAACATAAGATTGACGCAAAAAAAATATGATAGCTCAAATTCATGACAACGAAACTACTAAGTTCGGATTACATTCAAAATAAGCTAAGTGCGAGATACAAATTACAAATTTAGATTCGGTATACCTCTTCCTACCGAATTCCAAATCTCTCTAGCTATTTGAAGTTGCACGTTATTATTTATTTCTAGCTGCGCAAGTCATAGTTTTTGTATATCTTATTTTATTTTATATATAAAAAAAAGAGTTGAGTCTGTCGACTTTTCAAGTGTGAAACAGTTTTTTTAAGGGAAAGTGTGAAACATTGTAATAAGTGCTCTTATAAATTACTGACTTGGATTATATAATTATTTTTAGTAATAATTATTATTATGTATTATAATTATTGTTGTTGTTCTTATAATAATGATAATAATAATTATTATTATTCTTAATAATAAAAGTTGTGTAAAAGTTGTAATAGAAATAAAATGATAATGATAGTAATACTATAAATAAGATTTTATAATGTACTCTTTCCGTTTCCTAAAGATCTTCCTTGTTACTGTTCCTACAGATACCAAGGAGGATCTATTTGTGTGGGTGTGGGGTGAGTAAAGTATGAGAGAGAAATGGGTTAAGATAGATAAACAAATAAAAAGGGGTTAAAGTAGGAGAGAGAAAAGGAGTAAAATTGAATTAATAATGTAATGGTGGACCATATGATAGGGACATGAGAGGGTAAAAAGAGGGAAAAAATTCCAAATAAGAAATAAAGTAAAAGAGGGAAGATCTTTTGGAAACGCACTTAAACGAAAAGAGAGAAGATCTTTAGGAAACGGAGGGAGTATCTATATGATACTATAAAGCAATAAGGATTTGCTTATGTGTCAATAGCAAATTGAATTGCTGATGTGTCAATCCTTTGTAATATCTTTTACAATTATTTGCCACATGTATTTGTCTCTACATATTTCTGTTATGCATTACTTTTTTTAGGCATATAATTGGAAAGCTATCTAAGAAAGTTCTCTGTTATGGAATGTAAATCAACTAAATTTTAGGAATTGATTGCTATTAATTAGTAATTACTTATGCATCATAAAACTGCCAAAAAAAATATATCTCCTAAATCCGATATTTTAGGTACTAATTAAAAAAAATCATATCCCCTAAATACAGTATTTTAGAAACTAATTAAAAATTCATATCCCACATGACAAATTCTATCTTTTTCCATCTCAATTTGAACATCTAGAAAGTGAATCATCATCTTCATATAAAAAAACTTATGTAGCTAACATCTGAATATCACACATCCAACGTCAATGGATAAAAACACAATCAAATTCACTTTTTCTCCATTTTCGAAAATATCAAGTGTGTTCGATGAATCTGTGGTCAAACTTTTTGGATAACTTTTTTCGAATAAATCCGGTATTGAACGAGAACTTTTTTCTTTAATAACATAAGATTCGATTGATCGAATGAAACAATTTTTCTAATAAATCTCCATTTTATTTAAATATGATATTGCCCAAATTCAGGAGAAAGATTCAATTAAATATAACAATTTCTAGCTATGTTTTAAATCTCCAGTTTTGGTTTGTAATTTGCACGGGTGTAGTTAGCCATATCAAGAGTTACCAGCATTAGGGTTTGAAATTTTATTTGTGATAAAGATCACGGGATCTCAAGACAACAAAAGTGTGGGGGTGAGAGGGACTGTGGAAAGTAGGGACGGCAAAAAGTGGGAAAAGAAGTGGTTGCATGATTGAATCCCAATAATGGAGCGAACTGTGATTTTAATTGGTCCTCAATGTGAAGCAACGGGTAGAGCAAAGACTTTTTCAGTCAACATCGCACGATATATTAATTACATCAGTCACTGAAAGCATGGATTATAAGTCAGTTTTAAAATATTCCTCATAAACTGTTGTATAATATGAGCACTATAAGAGGGGGGGTGAATTATAGTGAGAGAATAAGCACTACTTTTTGCGGAATTAAAAGTAAACTTGGGAACAAACAATGGGAACACGAGAGATTTTACGAGGAAAAACTTCCTAGGCCTAGTAGGAAGAAACAACCTCGACCACAAGGGATTTTAAACAACTTTCCACTATAATAGGCCAAAACAACTCTGATTACAACCTATTACTTTTCTCTCGATTCTCAACTTAAGTCACTCAACTCAAGTTCCCAACGATAGTTCCCAACAACTGACGTTTTCTCTCAAACTTCACTCGAAGTTCCTTTCTCTTTCTCTTTCTCTTTCTCTTGCTTCACTCAAAGCTTTCTCACACTTACAAGAGTTCACTCAAACCCTTTTCCCCAAAAATACACTTTGTAAAACAATGGAAGAGTAATGAAAACTCGATTAATGTAAGTATGAATTCTCTTAAGGAAAGGCACTGACACTTTAGATAACTTAAGACAAATTAACTAAGTCAGACACAATTTTTCTCAATGAATTAGGCGCCTATTTATAGACTTTAAGACAAGACATGATTTCCACTAACTTAGACCATTATCACATGTTCTCCATGATTTCTAATTAATTTAATTAAATTATATTATTCTAAGTCATGTACATCATCCACTAATCCATTACTTCATTCATAGAAGCAGTAACAAATACGTGGTTTTGCAAACTTGGAGAATAATTAATCTTATTTAATTTAATTAAATACTTGGAGGATAATTAACTTAGCCACTAAATCCACTAACTCCATAAACATGAAGCAGTAAATCATTTAGGCGTGTAAGCTAGAATTTAGGAAATAAATAAATAAAAATCCTTTAGCTAGTTTTTAGGAAAAAATCTTTTTCAAAATCTTTTAAAAAACCGGAAAACAGTTTTTTATTTCAAAAATCCGAAACTTTAAAAACCGGAAATATATATTTTTCGAAAACTAAATCTTTTAAATAAAATATAAAAGATAAAATATATATTTTAAAAAGATAAGATTTGAAAATCAGAATTTTAAAATCAGAAAATCTATTTAAAATCTTTTCCTAACAAACTTAAACTAACTTCCTAAAATTATGGATCTTAGTCAAATTATCCCTAAAAACTCTAACAACTATATTGGGCACACAAATACTTAGGCGCACAATATTAGTCACTTAGAGTTCCTAAATTAGTTTTAAATCTTGTTCCCTAATTATTAAGTCTTGTTCCTAAGCCTTGTTCCTATAGTGCCAGGTCTGTTCCTTTCATGGGAACAGAACCAAGTTCCCCCACGAACTTAATAAAGCTATTACTCAACCTTAACAAGAAGATTAATAAATACCCTAATGTATTCTAATCTTCATTCCATGCTTGATTCTTCATTTCTCGAACATCTTTACTTCGATCTTGATTAATTCTCCGCTTTAATCTTCAATCAAGTATTCTCTTAGCTCGAGCATGAATTACCTTGCAACAACATAATAAAATATACTATGTCTTTTGTGGTTAGGTCATCTTCAAAACTCAAGGGTCAACAATTTCCCCCTTTTTGAAGATGGCAACAAAAGGCATATACTAAAAAATAATATATAAGTCATATAAAAATAATTTTAACAAAGTATGTAACCAAGTTAAATTAATATTATAGACTCGTTATTTTATTTTGTAAGGCGAAATATGAGAACATAATTCATGACAAAAAAAATTTACTCTGATTTGCCTTATCTTTCCCCCTTTGGCATCTTCAAAAACATAGTCCACGATTTCAAAAAGATGAATATTATTCACTAAACACATCACACCACCAAACTTGTAAGAAATAAGTTGGTTAGTATAAGCAAATAAAGCATTCAACTCTCAAAAACCGCAATCCAAGAATATTAGCCATTCATTTAGACGCACACATGCAAAAAGATCAAACTTAGAATTAAGCAAACCAAGAAGTTCCATTGTAGCATGATTAAAGGAGAAGGATAGAAAAGACAAATATTAAACAAAGTTCATGTTCCCACACAAAATAAAACAAGCTAAATGAGAAAATTTATGTTTAGGAGAGGGAGGTTGTTCTACTTCTTCCACCACATCATGAAGCTTTGCCATCACTTCTTGATGATTTTCGGCCAATGTATCATTTCCCTTGAGCACAATTTCTTCCAACTTCAACAATCTGAGTTCATAGCTTGAATGAGGAAGAAAGTTCACCAAGCCGAGCCATATCTTGTTGTCCATCCAAGGCTTTGTCAACTTTGCTCATAACCCCTTTTACCAACCCATTTAAATCCTTAGCTTCCGTAGCAAACTCCATCATTGCTTCCGAATGACCCATAACCAAGGAAAACAAAGAATCCAACCTTCTAGCATGAGCTAGAGTATATGTAGAACCAATGGTAGGATTTTGAGAAGCGAGGGAGCTTGAGAAGGCTTGGGAGTTGCGGTTTGTTCCTTAGGTTTGGGAACAGCAGGTTGTTCCTCTAGAATGGGAACACCAACTGTTTCCTTAGCTTTAGGAACAGAACAGGAGGGTTTTGAGGTAGAGGGAGGGATAGTTACATCTTGTGGTGCTAGGGTAGAGGGTGAGGCAGATTTTTGTGGAGATGGAGGAAAAGGAGGATTGGTTTCCATGGGAACAGGAGTCGGTTCCCTAGAAGGAGGTAGGTTAGATTCATAATCTTCCCTATCAATCACCTTTACTTCATCTTCCTCACAACTTTCTTCGGCATCAAGAATAGGAAAATTAAGCACTTTCATATTTTGAACCCTTTGACTAGCTCTAGTGCTCTTCATAACCGGTTTACCACCTCATCAACCACCTTCTTCCCTTTCTTTTTAGTTTCTTCTTTTTCTTTTTCAATTTTCTTTTCTTTTTATTTTTCTTTTCTTTTTCTTTTTCGATTTTCTTCTCTTCAACTTCTTTTTCTTCTTCTTCTTCTTCCACTTCATCATCCACATCATCATCATCCTCATCATCATCATCAAGATTAGCACGTCCCTTAATAACTTCTCCATTCACAACACAAACATTTAAGTTATTCAAGGCACGCACATTCAACATATTTCCCGTGGACACATTTATGGACTGAGTTCCCGAAATTTTCACTTTAAACTTAAGTAGAATTTCGGTTACTAAGGCTCCATAGCCAACAACAAATCCATTTTCAATGCAATGACTCAAATGTTGAATCATTAAGGAAGGAAAGTTTATGTGTTTGTGAGAAGCAAGACAATGAATGTAAATTAAATCCAACATGCTAACTTGAGCACGTTTGGAAAGCGAGGAAAAAAGCTTTCTTGAGGATGTGAAACAAAATTTTGTGATAAGGGGAAAGAAGATTATGTCAAGAAATGTTTTTCCCTTTTGACCCCATACTTAACAATCAATTGATCAAAGGAAATGTCCGAAAATGGATAGGAACCACGTTGTTTCTTGAAATAACATCTGTTCCTCTCACGGGAACACCAAGCAGTTTTTAGCATTAAAATCAATTTGAGTTCCTTTCACCAAGGTGGAACAATTTCCTTCTTCATCCATGGAAAAGTTTTCACAAAATTCGTCCATCAATTTAGGAATCAAACTATTTCCATAACATTTCACAAAAAGATTTTCCCAACCTTGAAACTTAATCATATTAAGTAATTGACGAAAGTTTACTCTTTTGCACCAAGAAACATCAATAAAAAGTCCATGCACATACCTAGTTGCCGTGGAATTTTTTCGAACAACCGAGTTGTTCCTCTCTCGGGAACATCTGATTCCCCCTCACTGTTGCATGAGCTTCTTCAACCTCCATTTCAACCGATTCTTCTTGTTTCTTCCTTTTCCTTAGAATTCTTGATGAAGAATTTGGAGAAATATCCATGGGTGTTGGTGATTCAATTTTAGAGGATGAAGGAGAGGGTTTTTCGGCTTTGTGGGAGGAGAGAGAGTGATGAGTGTTTTTGGTAGTCATATTTTGTGGAGTAATTTTCGGTTTTATGAGAAGGAAGGAAAAAAATTTGTTTTGTTTGAAGGAAAGAATAATGCAAACCCGTGTATTTACACGTTTTAAAAAAAACTTAAAAAATATCTTCAACTAACTTGAGAGATATAAGGAAAAAATCAGATTTTTAGGAGATAAAATCTGAACAGATATTTTTGGTTTTTCGAATTTTGAAAAGAAAAAAATCTAACTCTAATACGCTGGGAATTGGGAACAGCGTTTGGGAACAGTGAATGGAACAATGAAATTTTGCTACTTTGGAACTCCATTAATTCTTTTAATCCTTTGTTATCACTTAAGGCATAGAATTGTCCTATGAACAATAAGGGGAATATTATTGGACATTGGTGAGCAGTTTTCAGACATTTTTACTTATACATATGAAATAATCATATAAGAATTGTGATGTATTTAAGCAAATAAAAACATCAAAAATGCACATCAAGACATAATGCCAAAGAATTAACACAAAGGGGAATAATGTAGCAATCATTTCAATTTATTAAGCCAAGTTCAAGTCTCAATTTCTCAAACCTATCTCTATTTAAGGGTTTGTCAAGATATCTGCAATTTGACGTTCAGTCTCACAGAATTCCATTTTAATAAGACCCTTTTCAACATTATCTTTCAGAAAGTGATGCCTAATATGGATGTGTTTGACTCTTGAATGGTGTACGGGATCTTTAGAAATACTAATAGCACTAGTATTATCACAATAGATGGGAACACATTCAAAGTAGATTCCATAGTCACGTAGTTGTTGTTTTATCCATAGCATTTGGGAACAACATGCTGCTGCTGCAACATATTCAGCCTCTGCTGTAGATAAAGCAACTGTGTTTTGCTTCTTGGTGCTCCAAGAAACTAAACTATGACTAAGGAACTGAACCATACCTGATGTACTCTTTCTATTGACCAGATCTCCTGCATAGTCAGCATCCGCAAATCCTTTCAATTCAAAGGTATCACTCCTCGAATAGAATAGGCTTAAATCATCTGTTCCCTTGAGGTATCTTAGGATTCTCTTCACAGCTGTGAGATGAGATTCCTTTGGATTGGCTTGAAACCTTGCACATAACCACACTGAAAGCAATATCAGGACGACTTGCAGTTAGATATAGTAATGAGCCAATCATACCTCGATATTTGGTTTGATCCACACTTGTTCCTATAGAATCTTCATCCAATCTGGTTGAGATTCCCATAGGTGTATGATTAACTTTGGATGCTTCCAAACCATACTTTTTCAATAGTTCCTTTATGTACTTTTGTTGATGGATGTAGATTCCTTCTTCTGTTTGCTTGATTTGCAACCCCAAGAAGAAGTTGAGCTCACCCATCATACTCATTTCAAATTCTTTACTCATGAGATTAGCAAAGTCCTTGCACAAAGATTCATTAGTAGCACCAAATATAATATCATCAACATATATTTGAACAACTAATAAATGTTTTCCTTTTGATTTTAAAAACAAGGTTCGATCCAATTTTCCTCTTTTAAACTCATTTTCAAGAAGGAACTTAGAAAGTCTTTCATACCATGCTCTTGGAGCTTGCTTTAACCCATAAAGAGCTTTGTCAAGCTTAAAGACATGATTAGGAAATTCTTTATTTTCAAAACCTGGAGGTTGTTCTACAAATACCTCCTCATTAAGATAACCATTTAGAAAAGCACATTTTACATCCATTTGATACAATTTGAAACCCATGAAGGCAGCAAAAGCTATGAAGATTCTAATTGCTTCCATCTTGCAACTGGAGCAAAAGTTTCTTCATAATCAATGCCTTCCTGTTGATTGTATCCTTTCACAACTAACCTGGCCTTGTTTCTTATGCTCATCTAATTTGTTTCGAAACACCCACTTTAAACCAATAACCTTGTTATGTTTAGGCTTAGGTTCAAGGTGCCAAACTTTGTTTCTTTCAAATTGATGAAGTTCATCCTGCATTGCTACGATCCAATCAGCATCAGTGAGAGCTTCTTCATGATTCCTAGGTTCCAACATAGAAAGAAAAGCATGAAAAGCACAAAAGTTTTTCAATTGAGATCTCGTTTGAGTTCCCTTATTTATGTCACTGATTATTAGTTCCACAGGATGGGAACGATGAGTTTTCCAAGGCTTTGGTTGGAAATCCTGGATGGAAACTTGGTTTCCTTGATCATCTTCATTTCCTGTACTTGGGAACCAGGTTCAACAATAGTGGATTCATTCACTAGTGCATCATCACTTAGTTCCTCTTCTTCCTCATTGGGAACAGGAACAGGATGTTGTTCCCTTGGCTTTGTTCCCATGACTTCGTCTTCCAAAGTCTCATCAATAAGACTTAGGTCTTTTGTCAATCCTATTTCGAAGTCATCTTCAACCTGTGTGCTTGCATCAAATTTATCTGTATGCACACTTTATTCTACACATATAGACCTTTTATTATACACTCTATAAGCCTTGCTACTAGAAGAATATCCTAAGAATATGTCTTCACTTCTAGCATCAAATTTTCCAATATTTTGTTTCCCATTATTATGAACAAAACATTTACATCCAAATGTTCTGAAATATGTAATATTGGGCTTTTTACCAAAATACACTCATAGGGCGTTTTATTTAATAAAGGTCTTACCATGGCTCGATTTATAATGTGACAAGCAGTATTCACAGCTTCTGCCCAAAAGTTTTTAGGAAGTCCACTAGCTATCAACATAGTCCTAGCCATCTCTTCTAGTGTTCTATTCTTCCTTTCAACAACCATTTTGTTGAGGTGTTCTAGGGGCTGAGAAATTGTGATCTAATCCATTGTCTCTGCTAAAGTCATCGAACTTATAATTTTCAAACTCTTTACCATGGTCGGATCTAAGGTGAAGTAACTTATGACCACTCAAATTTTGTACTTTCTTTGCAAAGACAAGGAACTCATCATAAGTCTCGTCCTTGCTAGAAAGAAAAATAACCCAAGTAAATCTAGAGAAGTCATCTACAATTACTACACATATTTCTTTCCACTTCTACTTTGTATCCTCATAGGTCCACATAAATCCATATGTATAACTCTAAAGGTCTTGTGGTACTCACCACTTTTTGGACTTGAAAGAGGACCTAACATGCTTGCCTTTTGCGCATGCATCACAACATGATCTAAATGAAACTTAGTAGAGGGTAAACCTAAAACTAGTTCTTTAGAACGCAGTTTGTCAAGCAAGGAAAAGCTAGCATGACCTAGACGCTTGTGCCATAGAATGAATCATCATCAATAACACTAAGGCATGTGAATTTGTTTTTGGGAACAAGGTTGAGATCCACAACATATGTGTTCCCTTTCCTTGTTCCTTCCAAAATGATATCCTTTGTGCTATTGTTGACTATCAAACATTTTTCACTATTAAACTTCACACAGTTCCCTCTATCACAGAATTGGGAACAAGTTATGCTTTAATCCATCAACTAGAAACACATTTTCTATGGAATGTGACGATGACTTACCAACTTTGCCCATGGCAACTATGTTACCTTTCTTGTTGTCACCAAAAGTCACACTTCCACCATTGTAGGCTGAGAGTGAGAGAAATCTTGATTTATCTCCAGTCATATGCTTAGAACAACCACTGTCTAGGTACCATGTGTTGTTCCCCCTCACTCCAACCTGCAAGAAAACTAATTGTTAGAGTTAGGAACCCAATCTTTCTTGGGTTCCTTTCCTTCAGGAACAATAGATTTCTTTTTCCAAATTACTTTACTTGTTTCCAAGTTATCATTGATGCGACCAAGTCTTTTAGGACAAGAGTTCCTAAAATGACCAGTGTTCCCACAAAACATACAAACTTTATCACTTGGTAAATCAACTCTCTTTTTAGGTTTTTCAAATTTCTTTTTGTGATTAAAACCAAGACCTTCAGTTCGTTTTGTTTGAGGATTCTCAATCCAGTTTGGAATAGGTAGCATTTTCTTTTCATTTCTCATTTGGTACAGTTCCCTTCCTTTGCCTTTTTCTTGTTCCCATTGGGGACAATCCTTGATGAAGTGCTCAGAACTGCCACACTTATGACAAACAAGTTTGTTAGAATATTTATTATTCTTACCTTTGTAGTCACCTTTCTTCATGTTCCTAAACATTCTTTTGAATTTTCGGACCATGAGAGCAGATTCTTCTTCATCTGTTTCTGAGCCTTCACTTTCATCAGCTTTTAAGGCAATCGACTTTTGCTTGGACATATCTCCATTCTCATTGTCCAATTGCAACTCATGAGTCATGAGGGAACCAGCAAGTTGTTCCAAATTGAACTTTGTAAAGTCCTTAGTTTCCTGCAAGGCAGTTACCTTAGCCATCCAACGATCCCTAGGAAGGCTCCTTAGGACCTTTCGTACCTGTTCCTCAGATGTAATCACTTTACCAAGAGATGTTAGCTCATTAATTATATTAGTAAAGCGTGTAAACATATCTTGAATAGACTCTTTTGATTTCATTTGAAAAAGTTCATATTGATTCATCAAAAGATCTATTTTTGATCTCTTAACTTCACTCGTACCTTCATGAGTGACTTCAAGAAGATCCCAAATTTGTTTTGCGGTTTTACATCCCATGACACGATTGTGTTCATGAGGACCAAGACCACAATGAAGCAATTTTATAGCAAGAGCATTAATTTCCATCTTTTCGAAATCAGCTTTATCAAAATCAGATATAGATTTAGGAATTACCTCATTCTTGTCATTAGTGGTAGTGACTTCAAAATCACCTACCTCTATGACTCTCCATACCTGGTAGTTGTCGGCTTTGATAAAGATCTCCATTCTGTTCTTCCAGTAAGTGTAAAACTTACCATTGAACATTGGTGGCCTCTGCGTAGAGTACCCTTCTTCCAGTTTCTCTCTAGTATTCATATTTTTCAAGATCTTGAACTCAACAGGGTTTCCTGAATATTAGAGTTCCCGCTCTGATACCAATTGTTGTATAATATGAGCACTATAAGAGGGGGGGTGAATTATAGTGAGAGAATAAGCACTACTTTTTGCGGAATTAAAAGTAAACTTGGGAACAAACAATGGGAACACGAGAGATTTTACGAGGAAAAACTTCCTAGGCCTAGTAGGAAGAAACAACCTCGACCACAAGGGATTTTAAACAACTTTCCACTATAATAGGCCAAAAACTCTGATTACAACCTATTACTTTTCTCTCGATTCTCAACTTAAGTCACTCAACTCAAGTTCCCAACGACAGTTCCCAACAACTGACGTTTTCTCTCAAACTTCACTCGAAGTTCCTTTCTCTTTCTCTTTCTCTTTCTCTTGCTTCACTCAAAGCTTTCTCACTCTTACAAGAGTTCACTCAAACCCTTTTCCCCAAAAATACACTTTGTAAAACAATGGAAGAGTAATGAAAACTCGATTAATGTAAGTATGAATTCTCTTAAGGAAAGGCACTGACACTTTAGATAACTTAAGACAAATTAAACTAAGTCAGACACAATTTTTCTCAAGTGAATTAGGCGTCTATTTATAGACCTTTAAGACAAGACATGATTTCCACTAACTTAGACCATTATCACATGTTCTCCATGATTTCTAATTAATTTAATTAAATTAAATTATTTATTCTAAGTCATGTACATCATCCACTAACCCATTACTTCATTCTATAGAAGCAGTAACAAATAACGTGGTTTTGCAAACTTGGAGAATAATTAATCTTATTTAATTTAATTAAAATACTTGGAGGATAATTAACTTATGCCACTAAATCCACTAACTCCATAAACTTGAAGCAGTAAATCATTTAGGCGTGTAAGCTAGAATTTAGGAAATAAATAAATAAAAATCCTTTAGCTAATTTTTAGGAGAAAAATCTTTTTCGAAATCTTTTACAAAAACCGGAAAACAGATTTTTATTTCGAAAAATCCGAAGCTCTTAAAAACCGGAAATATATATTTTTTCGAAAACTAAATCTTTTAGATAAAATATAAAAGATAAATATATATTTTAAAAAGATAAGATTTGAAAATCAGAGATTTTAAAATCCGAAAATCTATTTAAAATCTTTTCCTAACAAACTTAAACTAACTTCCTAAAATTATGGATCTTAGTCAAATTATCCCTAAAAACTCTAACAACTATATTGGGCACACAAATACCTTAGGCGCACAATATTAGTTACTTAGTAGTTCCTAAATTAGTTTTAAAGTCTTGTTCCCTAATTATTAAGTCTTGTTCCTAAGCCTTGTTCCTATAGTGCCAGGTCTGTTCCTTTCATGGGAACAGAACCAAGTTCCTTTGAGAATTCACCACGAACGTAATAAAGCTATTACTCAACCTTAACAAGAAGATTAATAAATACCCTAATGTATTCTAATCTTCATTCCATGCTTGATTCTTCATTTCTCGAACATCTTTACTTCGATCTTGATTAATTCTCCGCTTTAATCTTCAATCAAGTATTCTCTTAGCTCGAGCATGAATTACCTTGCAACAACATAAATAAAATATACTATGTCTTTTGTGGTTAGGTCATCTTCAAAACTCAAGGGTCAACATAAACGATATGATTATAAAAAGTTTAAATCACGATCTAATATTCACCCATGATTTTGGGAGAAACATCATAAAATCATAATATTTATAAATTAAAAAAATTCCATGCATTTTGCACGGGTCAAAACCTAGTTGTATAATAATGAATTACTAAGTAGTAATATAATAGTAATAATATATTTTATAAAAAATTAGTTTTTATAAATCTGATCAGATTAGATTAAAAAAAATAAATTCAAATCAAATCAAATAAATTCAGATAAAAAAATTTGAAGTGAATTAAACATAGCCTTACACTCCTCATAATATCAATCCTATCCTAGAGTCTTAAACTTGTAATCATTGACGAAGCCAAACTACTTTTAGTCGCTGGGTCATATCATTTCCATAGATATCAAGCAGCAGCTCCAAACCTCCAATAATAGAGCAACGTCCAATACCCCACGCAGGACCATATTAAATGTGTACATCTAGTACTCGTACTATAATGTCAGTTTTCATTTAGATGGTGACAACTGACAACTGTTGTTTTTTCAATCTTGGAAATTTTTTTAATGTGGAAGGTTAAGATGTGACACAATTTCATTTTAGTGCTCTATATAATTTCACTAATAGAGATATCATTTTACCATCATGAGATGATGATTTTTTTCAATTTGGTGCCATATAGTCATATTGATTAGTAATTCTATTTTGATATTTATAAAATTTATAATATTTCAGGTTGTGCAAAAATTAGGATCAGACTGAAATCTAGATCGAACTGGATCGAACCGAAAATTCCGGTCCGGACCTCGGTCCATAGAATATTCTAATTTGGGATTTCGGTCTGCGATTTTCAAACCCGAAAAATTACGGTCTAGACCGGTGGACAGGATTTTTTGGGTTTTTACTATAAAAAAAAGTTTATATACTTCCTCCATTTCGAATCACTAGTAGAAAAAGGTCAATTTGCGTCGCCCCATTTGCGTCGCACAAACACGGAAACGACGCAAAACGAAATTTGCGTCGCATGCTCACTGGGGTACGACGCAAAAGACAACACACAAGCACCAGGTATGAGTGATGTGCGTCGCATCCTTCCTACCTGCGACGCATACGGACCATATGCGTCGCACCATCATGAAGGTACGACGCACATCGCTTGAAAATAAATGAGGCCTATCTGCAATGTGCGTCGGATGGTATGTAGAGTGCGACGTGGATAATTGGGCCCAATAATATAGACACGCGGATAACTTGTACACTCCTTTTTATTTCCAAACCCTACTTCATTACTTCCTCATATCAGCCGTCATCTCTTCTTTTCTCTCTCTCTCCTTCTCTTTTTCCTTCCTCATTAGATCATTTTCAGTAACTTCTCTCCTTCCTTAAACTTCTCTCTCCTTCTCATTTTTCTTTTTATCCGTTACATTTTTATTTTCATTTTATCATCCCACATTTGTTTTTCTTCGCCGAATAATCTGCAAGTTCTTCGTCAGATTTTTCAAGGTGCTTGTTGGCGAATTCTTCACTCAACCCTAATTTCGCTCAACCATTTTCTCAGTTCAAGTTCTCTTTCACTCAACTCCGTTTTCCGGCCATTCGAACGAACGAATGAACGAACGAAGGGAGACATTCGAAGAAGAGCTGCGAAGAAATCTGATTTTCGGCGACTACACAGGTTCGTTTTTTTTTCATTTTTCGATCTGATTCATTTTTTTCAACTACTTGATTTTTCAACTACACTCGAAATCGCGATTTTCGGCGACTACAAATCGCCATTAAACAACTCGATTTCAACTACTCGAAATCGCCTTTTTTTCATTTTTTAGATTTGATTTTCGATTTTAATTTTCAGATCTAAAAATACGTTTTTTCATTTTTAGATCTAAAAAACTAAAAACTTTCTACTGATGACCTTTTGTTTTTTTTCATTTTTTTCCGTTTAAAAAACACAAGCAGCAGGTGCTTGGTGGTTCACGAAACAGAGCGGCTGCAGCAGCCAGGAACATAATGTTGTTTGGTGGTTCATGAAACAGAGCAAGGCGCACTAGTGTAGAACACAGACTCTTTGTATTTCGTTCCTTAATTTGATTCAGTTAGAACAATCTTGTATTTTCTTGTAATTTCGATTCAAATTTACGTTCCTCATTTCATTCTTGTACTTCTTGTTGTTTCGATTCACATTGTTTCGATTGTATTTCGTTGTTTCGATTCAGATTAATGCAAATCAGTTAGTACTCCCATATTTTGTATATCGATTTTATTGTTGTGGAGCTGTATATCTGTAATTTTATTTTATTGTTGTGGAATTGTATTCGTTTTTATTATATCGTTTTATCTGTTTATTATTGCGTTTGCAACAGAACGTATCCTTCATTGATTTTCCAGTCATGAACGTTTCTGTAATTAATTTTCTTTTCCCTCTCAAAAACAATTTTTTTTAAAAAAAAAAAAATACCAATTTGCGTCGCACGTATCCCAAGGTGCGACGCAAATCACTCATCTGCGTCGCACCCAAGGAGATGTGCGACGCACATTACAGCTCTATGTTGGCTGGGCAGACTCATTTGCGTCGCACCGTATATAACGTGCGACGCAAATAGCTACTTAATCTGCGTCGTTTCCACATACGACGCAGATCGTTTCTTAGTCATTTGCGTCGAGGGCTTTGGCGTCGTACCAGGGTCCGACGCAAATAGGCGCTTCACATCCGACGCAAATTGCCTTTTCTGTACTAGTGAATTGAATACAACAAATTTACTTTTAGGCATGTCGATGCATTATTTTGACCACAAATATATCTATAATTATATAAAAGTAAAAATTATAGAAATAACATTTTATGAAAGTACGTCACTAAGTATCTAACAAGATCCCACTTCACTATGTTTTTTATTATGTACAAGTCACAAACCTTAGTCAAAGTGAAAAGTGTGAATAGTTAAAAAATGGAATTGTTGCATTTAATTCGGAGAAAGTATCAAAAATTTATTATTTAATAACATTAGTAATATTGTTATTAAAATTATTAAATTTTAATGTATCTAATTTATAAATATATTTTAAATTTTTTTTTACAAAAATATAAATTTTGGTCTAATAGGTCTGAAACCGGGCCGGACCGGAAAAATTCAGGCCCTGACTAGACAGAACCGGTTCCAGTCCAGGTTCAAAAAAATCAGCATTTGGTCCGATTTTGGACCGGCGAACACCCCTAGACATAGTAGTATTTAGTTTTAATTTGGTGCTTACATATAAAATATTCTATTTTCTCCTACGACTGAAAAATAAAATAAATCCAAAATTGTCAACAACTACCTAATATATATCACTTTTCATAAACAACTACCTAATATAAACTTTTTCTTATACAACTACCTAAGTTAACTATTCCGTCAACGTAACACTACCAAAGACGTTAATTTTTGAAAGTTTCGTCACATGGGGCCCATCAAACTTACCCTTGCTTACCTTTGTTTGGCTTTTCACATTCATCCTCTAACTGTAATTCTTCCATTTCTCACTTATCATCTTCAATTCTCACCCACCTTGCTGTAATTCTTTCATCATCAATCACCATCTTCCTGAAAAAGCTTCCCATTGTCGTTTTTGCTTCTGTCAGCATCTTCCTGTTTTAGAAGTACCTTTGTGGTCCAAAGAGCAGAATAAATAGGAAAAAAAGGGGCAAATTGCAAATAAAGCATCAACTGGAGGTGTAGAAAGGTATCTCAATGTTCTCTCACTCTTACTCTAGATGTAAAAAATTTGTTGTAATTTTTTATTTGCATTGAAATTTGAGAAACCCTAGTTGAATGATTAACCTAGAATTATATTGAATTAGTTTAGTTTTTGCTTGCTAATGCGATGTTTAATGGGCCCTGTTTAAATTAACATAATTCTAGGGTTTGTAATTGCAATGTGGACTATGTAAATGTGTTTTTTTAATTTTTGTCTTGTACTGAATTTGGGGATGCTAAAATTGAGTGAATCTTTTAATTTTTAGGGTACCACCACTGTATGTTGATATGAGTATCTGGTTTGGGGACAAATTTGTAGAAATTAATGGGGAAACTCGGTATACGCCTATGAAAATTAATGGGGTTAAGAGGTTTCCTATTCAGGGAATGAAACTTCAATATTAGACTCTAACCATAAACATTGATAGTTTAAGAGAAGTTGTAGTGAAGCAAATGCAATATGCAGGGCAACATTTGGCCAATTTCAGTGTATGGTTTATGCTAAAGGGAAAGACATTGAGTGATGGGAGAGTGAAGATTGAAGGTGATAGGGAAATTAATTTGCTGGTTGATAGTGCAGATAGATGGAATAGGGCTACTGTTTGGGTTTTGGAGGAGCCCAAGGTGTTAACAAGGCTAAAACCAAGGAGCAAATATGTGAATTGGGCTCCAACTAGAAGGCAGGTTTAAGTACCAGGCTTAGTATCTCCAACAAATAGCCTAAGCCTAAGTATACCAACCAGTCAACCAAAAAAACTCATCCAAGTCTCAGATTCAACCAAAATAAAGTTGAAGGAGCCAAATATTGTGGTAGTTTTAAGCCCTATAAGAAGATCAACTAGGCTTAAATCAAGTAGCCCTATTAAAAGTGATGAGGGGGTTTCAGTTATAACCAAAGCCCAATTTTATTCTAAGGTCACTAAATCAAAGTCACCCCCAAGATTCCCTTCCTCTGTAATTGGTTCTTGTGCCATCATCTCAACATCTTCTCCAAAACCTAAACATTCATCTAATCCCTCATCATCAACTGTTGCCTTAGCATTAACTCCCCCAAAACTTACAGCTTCAAGTTCATCCTCCCCTCTAAAAAGAAGCACACTTAGAGTGAAGACAGTTGCAACTAAAGGTAGATTGACCGTAGGAAAAACTGAGAAAAAGTCAGGTCCAAAAAAGAAAAAAGTGGTCAAACCTAAACCAAAAAACAAACTTTATCAGATGAGGAAGGGGAAGGCTCTAGTGATAGTGAGTTCTCATATTTCGATGTCCAGTTTGAACCTGAAGAAGAGGATGAGGATGTTGTGGAGGTGTTCATAGCAGCACTAGGGTTATATCACTAAGGAAGTTGCAGCAGCAGTAGGTGGTGTTAAGACAAGAAGTCAAGCAGGTTTGGAAACATAAAAGTCCAAGGAGAAGGGTGAGCCTGTTGATAAGGGTGCTATTAGGGGTAAGGCTGTTGAGGAAGAGTGTGACATAAACTTAATTGAGGAGCATGAGTATGATTCTGATGAGCTGAGGAGTTTACAAGGGTCTGATGATGAAGTGGATCCATACCCTACATTCAACACAGAAGTTGACTTCAAGAAGAGAATCAACTTGACAAATGGGCTGAAGTTCAGGGATGTTTATGTACTGAGAAAAGCACTTAGGTTTCATGCTATTGAGAACACTTATGACTACTTTTGATTCACAATTCTTCTAAGAGACTGACAGCTCATTGCAAATATAAGTGTAGTTGCCCATGGGACAAGCAGCATGGGAAGATTGTTAAGTGTGTGTGTGATGATGAAGATAAGTGTAAGTTTAAGGTGTATGCAGTGAGTTTGCCAATAGAGATCACAATGCAAATAAAAAGTCTAGACCTTGAGCATAATTGTGGTCATGTTGATGCAAATAGTAAGGTGTCATCTGAGTGGTTGGCAGAGAAGTATACAAATTACTTCAAAGATGACCAAGAGCTAAAAAAATCCATACATAAGTTGTTCACTGACACAGGGTCACAATTGGGTACTATAGAGCTTGGTTTGCAAGGGTTAGGGCTAAGCTAAGCATATATGGTGATGCATCTGATCAGTACAAAAGGGTGTATGGTTATGTTAGTGCAATCCTGAAATACAACCCAGGATCATCAGCCCTTATATCAGTGACTGGAGCACAAAATCCACCTCCATTATTTCAGCGTATGTATGTGTACATGGAGGCTTGTAAGCTAGGATTTACAGAGGGTTGCAGACCTCTTATTGGCATTGATGGATGTCATCTCAAGGGAGCATATACCCTGGCATGATATTGGCAGCAGTGGCTAAGGATGGTAACAACAACATATTTCCAGTGGCATGGGTTGTTGCTCAGATTGAAGATAAGCAAAGTTGGAGATGTTTCTTGGAGCTTTTGATTAATGACATAGGATTCCACAATGGAGAGGGCTTGACTGTTATGTCTGACAAACAAAAGGTGAGCAATTAAACTTCCTTCTTTTAGCCTAATGTTGTTACTTTATATATGTTGTTGACCTATTTCTAACTTATTATTGCAAGGGATTAATTGATGCTGTTTAAACAGTTTGCCCAAATGCCGAGGTTAGATTTTGTGTAAGACACATTTGGGCAAACTTCAAGCTTCAATTTTCTGGTACAACATTCAAAGAGTCATTTTGGAGAGCATCTAGGACAAGTTCAAGGGTTAGACTTTATGTGTTAAGTGTAGTTCATAGTATATTTATTGTTGATAATTGTATTGATCAAGTTATTTGTTGGTTGAATGTTGTTGGTTGTTGTTAGTTTACTTTTATAGCTGAAATGGAGGCTATCAAGTTCCTCTCCCAAGATGCGTATAACTACTTAGCTGCAATTCCCTAAATATTGGGCTAGACATGCCTTCCTTACTAGGTCAAAGTCCAATTTGTTGCTTAACAACCTTTATGAGACTTTCAACTCAGTAATCAAGGAAGCAAGGGACAAACCAATCATCATACGCCTTGAATGGATAAGAAGGTATGTGATGAAGAGAAATACAGAGAAATGGGATGGGGTTCAAAGCTATAATGGGAGGTTTATGCCTTTTGTTGATAAGGTTTTCAGTTGGGTGAAAGAAGAAGCTAAGCAGTGTGTGATGGTGCCTTCCAGAGTGGGGGGAGTGGGAAGTTGATTACCAGCATGATAGATTTGTAGTTAACTTAAGAGATAGGTCTTGTTCATGTAACAAGTGGGATATGCACTAGTGTAAAAAACAGCTTTTGCTACTTATCAAATGCTTTGGTTGATTAATCAACCCGAGCATTTGTGATACAAATGCTCGTGTGGATTAGTCAACCGGAGCATTTGGTATCAAATGCTCCGGTTGACTAATCAACACAAGCATTTGTGATACAAATGCTCGGGTTGATCAACGGAGCATTTGGATGTTAGGCGCGAGTTTTTTTCTAATGTTATCAAATATTACACACAGCCGTCCCAAATTAAAGTACGAACTCCTCTCCCTAATAACTCCTAAGTCGCCTCTCCCTCCCAAAGTCCCAAGTCCTTCGCATCCTCCACCACTCAGCCGTCCCCCGTCGTCCCTTCGTCCGCCGGATTTCAACTGGAACTCACTCTTGGTCCTCTCCTTGGAATGCATGTCCAGGTATTTTTGTTTGAAATTTATTGCTGTATTTTAGGATATTTTTGGTTTTCTGGATTTGGGGATTTTGTTAGGGTTTTTTAATATTTCGTTTAGGGTTTTATTTGGGTCCAAAACTCTATCTCTTACCTCGATTTCCTATCCGGCCACCGCAGCGAGCCACTTTTGTTTCGGTGCTGCTGTTCCGGAGCATGCCAAAACATGGATGTAGTTTCTCAGCCAGTCAGCCTTCGAACGTTTCAAAGCATCGTCTCTCCGTAATGAGTTCGATACCTGCAACATTCTTCTTTATCAGCTTAAGGTATTTCTTCTACTGTCCACCTTTTTTCACGCTTCAAAACCCTATATCCTTCCATTTCTTTCGTTATTTTTGCGACTTCAGAAAATTATTTCAGTTTTTCGATCGAAATGATTTCCTAGTGTTTTACCGTTTATGATGCTTTCTGTTTGTTCAGTTTCATCTATTATTTCATATAACTTTAATACTATTGGACAAGCTCATATATGCATACTCCATATGCTTATGGGCTATGGCTTTAGATTCTCTCAAGACACTATTTCAAAAGCTTAAAGGGTGAGGAAAAGTGAAACGACGAAGCAGCAAGCTAAGCACAAACTTGTTCCTGTGTCATTGTTCCTGTTTTGTTGTCTGTTCCAGTGATTAAGTGTTTTAAAATTCAAAAAATAGGGAAGGAAATTAGAATATTCAAAAACCAAGTTAACTCCATTTGTGTTGTAAAATTCTAGTATACTCCATTTGTATGTTCACATGTTTTAGTTGTTTGGTAATTGATCTTTTAGTTGCTTGATACCTTTCCACTTTACAAGATTATTAGAATACGAGTATTGTTAGAGGTGACTGTCTATCTGCTGCTTCTCATAAATAGGGATACCCTGGGAAGTTCTATTGTCCAAGGATGAATAGCATGAATAAACCTGCATATGCTGCTATCTATTCACATTCACCTACAAAACCAGTTCTTATATTTGTTTAATCCCGGCGACAAACAAGGCTAACAGCTTTGGACCTAATTCAGGTATGGAGTATGCTTAAACAGGTTCTTTTTTTTCCTATTTCTCCTTGTTTTGAGTGTATTGCTGCGTATATATTCCTGATTATTTTTATAGCTTAGTATGCCGCATCTGATGAGCATCCGAGGAAGTTCCTGAGTATATCTGAAGAAGAGTTGCAGATGATTCTTTCCTATATCACAGATCAGAACCTGAGGCATTTTGCAATTTGGTATTGGTTTGCACCATGCTGGATTGAATGACAAGGATCGATCTGCAGTTGAAGAATTGTTTGGAAACAACAAAATTCAGGTCTGTAAGCTCAAAAGCTTTGTTTCATGTGTTTGCAAAATTCTAGTATACTTATTTCGACATGGAACTCGTCCACCTTGCTTTCTCTTCCTATGGTTACCTTGTAGCTTTTCTGAGTTCCATAATGGAGATTTCTATGCTTATTGAATTTAAACATTTTGATAGGTATTGGTGTCAACTAGCACGTTGGCCTGGGGCGTGAACCTTCCTGCACATCTTGTTATTATCAAGGTTAGAAGATATTTCTTTACATTTCCAATCATATTGTTCGTAAAACTGCCATTACTATTGCGGGAGGGTGTTTGAGGATAACGTAGAGTTTTCTAGATGATAGATTGTTATATATGATGTTATGATTGGTTGCAAACTGAAGCTTTATGTTCTCTTTAGATAATTGAAATGGGGTAGCCCACCTAAATGATTGGTTGCAAACTGAAGCTCTATGTTCTCTTTAGATAATTGAAATGGGGTAGCCATAATCCCTGCATTGTTACTTCCAAAGATAAATCATCATTAAGCACTCATCTGTATGACTATAAAATAGTAGCAGGTATAATATTTGTTCAATAAAAGTGATTTTTAGCAGGTTGAAGAAATGGTTGCTTATGCAATTTAAGGATCTAGAAGTTTAAAATCTTAGCATGACAAGTCACCATCTGTTCAGTTCAGTTTTCTCACATGAGAATTAAGGGACAAATTCGAGGACTTGAATTCAGATGCAAACTTCTCTACTGACGCTAATGAGCTGAGATCCAACTCCATAACATCAATTTTAGCAGTAGGAATTTCTGCAAGTATTTTCTGTTTGAGATTTTTGCCAGCATCCACATTTCTCACAGCCATAACAACATGAGCACCACGCATGGCAAGTATTTATTCTGTCAAAGCAAATTCCTTCACTATAAGAAAACCGATGGGCCTCTGAAGAAACATTTGACAATCCTTCCTTCTCTATTGCTGACAGTTACTCAAAGGTCAGTTGGAAAAGTGTATAGTTAGCTTATTCTAGTGTTAGCTTGGACCTCTTTAATGTATGATTGAATTGAATTAGTATCTTTAAAGGAAAGTTGATGTAGTTTAGTGATTTTCTTTTCTGTATGACTTTATCTATCTTAAAACCAAAATATGTAGTTTAAATAATCAAAAGTAAAAGGAATGCTTTTAAGACTTATATAGCGATAAATACTCCAAGTAGCATCTAAAATAAACTTTAATTGTATCCTAATATGGGAAATGAAAAGGAAACAATGTTTCAATGTTCTATATGCTTCACAAGTTGAGATATTCCTTTCGATATGGTAGTTCAGCAGATTCTATCACTAGCCATCTTTGTGCTGCTGGGTATGTTATGTTTCTTTGCTGGTGAAAATGAGAATATAGTCCTAACAAGAAATCTATTTCAGGTGATTAAGAAATCTGAAACAACATATATTATTTTAGCAGAGATCATTTGTAATATTATAGACTTGTCCACTTGCGTCTCCTTGAGGGTGTTTAAAGATCATGAGAAAACTCTTTCCTTTCTTACAAGGCTCTTTACTGAAATTACACATTATTCATTTAGGTTTTATAAATTGTGAGTAGTAACGAATGGTTAGTTTGTACAAACAAATGAAATTGAAATGCTATTACTTTAGAGGACTTAATGGCTGCATGCTCATTATTTGGAGCTTGACAACATATAGAATATGTTTAAGTATGAGTTAAGTAGTGATCTGAGCATGCTGAACTGATTTACTAAAATACTAAACTCTCCAATATTTTCTTCATAATTTCTTCTTTCCTAATCTCCTCTACTTATAGTAGACCTCCCTACTATCTCCTCTAACTAACTAGCTGCCTTCCTCGTGGAACTAACAAAATAACTAGGGTATATTACCAAAAATACCCCTGCCCCCTTAGGTTAGGCTAGTCTAATACAATATAATGCACAAATATGATCTAGTGTAGCGAGTCTTAGTTTTTCTTTGCATATTCAATAATCTAAATTTTAGTGTATTATCCTGAGACATTGCTTTTACTGATGTATTCTTTGAAAATCTAGAACTGTCTAACATGTTTTATTAACACTTGCTGCTTTCTTTTCAATAGGGCAAAATCAGATGTTGCAGAAAACATATGATGGAGGCTCTGGTAAATTCAAAGATTGCATAAGTGAGGCATATGACTGGAAAAGCAGGTCTTGTTTTATCCATTGCACATTGGTGAATATGTGTGTTTGTGTGCGTTTGGTGTGTGTGTTTGTGAATTAGTCATTGGTGAATATATCGTTTTTCTCGAGTAACTAAATGGATTTTGTTGTCCATGCATCAGATGGTCTAGGAAATGCACTTTATGAACTTGTTTCTTGTGTAAACGATGGGGTAAAGGATACAAATACATCCTTACAGCAATATCTATCCTTTTTTCCTTAAGGAGTTTTTCTATTATGTGAAACCTCTATTTGTATTATAGTTGCTTTTGTCATCTCTCGATTATGTAATTTAGCACTATAGTATTCACCCTTCATCGCTCTACCTTGTACTGTAAGCCTTGACTGGAATTCTGGAATTGAACATGCTTGTGAAGGATTGATTTGTGTATTCTACAAGGAGTTTGATGTTCTTTCACTATCTGCTTGAGGTTCTATATTTGGATCATATACCTTTAATATATTATTTTGAAGTTATTATGCATTCAATTATCTATTTACAAATACTTCATATATCTTTGTGTATTGCTGGTGGGCTGCGTTAGTGTAATAGTATAGGATGCTAGCTGCATGCATGCTGCCATGCTGGCAGTAGGTGGAACTTTTTTTTTACCATTTAAAATACACAAATGCTCCGGTTGTTTGGAAAAACCGAAGAATTTGTGCGCACAAATGCTCCGATTTTCCTTAAAAACCGAAGCATTTGTGGTATTTTACTCCTCTAAAAAAGCTCAGATGCTCCGGTTTTTGTCATAACCGGAGCATTTGAGGAAATAAATGCTCCGGTTATCAACCGGAGCATTTGTAAAATGCTCAAATGCTCAAATGCTCGTATGACGTTTGCTACGGGTCAAATACGGAGCATTTGAGGGGTTTTCAACCGGAGCAATTGAGCTTTTTTCCACTAGTGATGACAGGGATTCCTTGCATACATGCATATGCTTGCATACTCAGAATTAGGGGGAAACCGGAGGACTATGTAGACCCCTTTTATAGCAGAGAGAAATATATGCAAGCATATGGTCCATATATAAAACCTATGCCTGGAATGAATCAAAGAGAAGCCACTGAATTCCCTTAGCCATTACCTCCACCAATCAATAAGATGCCAGGCAGACCTTCTCTTCAGAAAAGAAAAAAAGAAGCACATGAAAAACAAGACAAGCAAAGCACTTATGTTAAGAGGCCTAAGAGGCAGAACCAATGTGGTGATTGTGGTCAGTTGGGCCACTACAAGACCAAGTGCAATAACCCTCCAGCTCCTCCAAAGGAAAAATCTAAAGGAGGTAGACCATTTAACATGGATCCTTGAACAGTTGCTCAAAGGGTAAAGGAGGCCAGAGTAACAAGGAAGGTAATCTACTTACCATAGATTTTGTTTATATAGAAACTTTTTCTCAACATGAATGTATTTGATATGTTTATGTATTGTGATAGGTTTATGAAGCTGAATGCATTAGTAACCCCATGGGCATGGAACATCAAGGTGGCCCAAGTAGCCCATTTCAACCAAACACCAACTCCATCCCACCTTGGACACAAAGCAGCCAATGATCAAATCAACTACAAGCTGGACAACAGAGGTGAAAGAAGCAGCCAAGTAAAGAGAAACAACAAGATGAAAAATCCTCACAAGTTGCTGCCACAAAGGGAGCTGTATGTCAAGAAGCCTAAACTTGAAAAAATTGTAAAGGGGCCTGCTAAAAATCCTGCTTGGCAAGTGTAATTTGATTTTTGTAAAAGAATGGTTAAGTAGTTCCTAATGTTTTGGCAAAGATTACTGAAACAATTTAGTAGGTACACCATTTGTTTTGTGCCAAATATGTTTTGGCTACTGTTGGATTAAGAACATAACTTAATGTAATGTATGTTAGAGCAATTTTTAGCATTAACAGGCTCATCATCCTATTGTATTGTTGGATTTTTTTTAGAAAAAAAAATGCAAATTCACAATTAAAGCTTTTCACAGCAACTACTTAGTACTTTTCATTGAAGACAAAGAAACCATTACATGCTTACAACAACAACAACAACAGCTGATTAACCATTCCAAGTTCACAACAGTTGATAACATGCCTAGTACTTGATTAATCCTACCTAATTTGCTGCATATTACGCATCAAACTTTGTCATCATAATCCATACCAAATTGCAGAAAACAAAGCAAACAAATCCATAGAAAATGTAAATGCTTCCACCCTCACTTCCTCTCTTCTCCATGCTAGTTGCCTTCAGTTTCTTCACCAATCTCTCATTCTCCTTAGCAAACTTCCTCCTCTGTTGTTCCAGTTTATGAATCTCATCTTTCAGTACTTCAACATCATTACCAAGTAGCTTCTTCTCCAACAACAATTGATTAATCATCACCCTTTGCCATTCCTCTTGATGTTCATCAACCCACTCCCACACATCACAGCCATGCCTGATCTTTCTAATGCGACCATAAAACTTGCAAGTTATAAATTTCCTCCCAGGATTATCACTGGTCCATGATGTCAGAGTTGCCACACCAATCTTACATTTGCAAATTTTAGGAAGAACTCAATTGGACAGACCTGTTGATGTGCTACTCATTCTTTGAATCCAACATATTCAAAAATAATTAGCCAAAAAAACAGAAATTTATCATAATTAACGAATCCCCCAATTTATAAAAACCCTAATTTCAAATAAAATCAGTACAATTCCCCAATTATATCACCAATGACATTAAATTTTTACCAAAAATACTATTCTATAAACCCTAATATCAAAAGGGAAAGGAAGGAGAACTTACCTAAAGAATTAAAAACCTTGAGTGAATATTTTAGCTCAGTATTGACAATAATTTCATATTTTCGAGGATTTTATAATGCCTTAGATAGTTTTTAGGAGGGAAATGCAGTAAAAAAGGTGGGAAATTAGAAAAGATGTGCCCCATGTGACGGAAATTTCAAAATTAACGTCTTTGGTAGTGTTACCTTGACGGAATTATTAACTTAGGTAGTTGTATAAGAAAAGTTTATATTAGGTAGTTGTTTATGAAAAATGATATATATTAGATAGTTGTTGACAATTTTGACTAAAAGAAACAATAAATTTACTCTCCTTTTAAACAAAAGGCAATATTAATTACAACAAAAAAAAAAAACCTCAATCAATAGCTCAGAGTCAGACAAGGGAACAACCATCAATTCACTTAGGTCATCCCAAAAGTCCCACCAACCCAAAATTTCTATCTTTCTTTCGTGACTCTTTAAACTGATGAATTCATTAAAATTGCCAAGACATAAAACATAATTTGACGGTAAAAAAACCTAATTACTAATTAACATGTGTTTTTCATCAATTGGCACATGAAATTCAAATTTGGTAAGATATTTGCATTAAAGTAGATAAGTTAGGACTTGTTCTCCCCAACTTATTTTCAGTTCAATTCAGTTTAGCTCTAATCAGTTCAGTTCAGTTCAGTTCAGCTCCAATCAGTTGAGTTGAGTTCAGTTCAGTTCAGTTCAGCTCCATTCTTTTATAACTATTTTGTTAAATATTATTATTATGTTGGTATAATTTATTTTACTAATTACTCTTATTATTATTATTATTATTATTATTATTATTATTATTATTTATTTTTGTATCATTACTATTAAGTATTATTATTATTATTGTTATTATTATTATTATTGTTGTTGTTGTTTCTATATATTATATTGTTTATTATAGCTTTACTCATTATTATTAGGAGGAACACGGTTTAGGTCAAAGCACAAATAAACCCACGCTTTTTAGCCCATAAACCAATCAAATCGCATCAAGACGGTTTATGATGTAATTTTCGCGGTCCAACCCAATCATTATCTTTATTATTAGATATTATTATATTAGTAAAATCTAATTATTAAAATAGTAATATTAATTTACTTCTTAGATATTATTGTTATTATATCATCATCAAGTATTAATATATTAATAAAAATAATATAAAATAATTATTATTAATTATCATTATTATCATTAATTATTATTATTAATTTATGGTTATTAATATTATTTATTTATAACTATCATTTAAAAATATCCAAAATACTATATTATTATTATTCAATATTATTACTTATCATTATAATTATTATTTAATATTCATATTATTATTGTTTAAAATATTATTTATATATTTATTACATTCAATTTAATTTAATTTAATTCAATTCAATTCAATTCAGTTCAGTTCAGTTCAACTCCAATAAGTTCAGTTCAGTTCAGTTGTTTTATGCCGAAGAGAACAGGCCCTTAAACACATAAAATATGATATGAAGAAATGCGTGTAAATTTGAACCACTTTGAATTAGTATGTTGGTTAATATTGAAATTGATGACTATAATTTGATTGCTAATCATTCTCGATTGTTTGAATAAAGAATATATGAGTTAGCCTGAGTACCTCTTTCATTTTTTTTTTCTCTACCATATGCTTTTTACACGTAAAAAACGCATAAAAAAATGTTATGTTTTTTACACGTTCGTCAACGTACAACTTTGAACAATTATATCATTAGTTAGGTTTAAGTAAAAATTATAAAAGTTGATATTTTGATGATATATATCGAGAAGAATCTGATAATACCCCACATGACTGTTTTATCTTATGTAGAAATAATACAAGATGGTAAAAGACACAAAATATAATTTGTGAATAGTGTCAAAAATAAAAATGGTAGGAAAAAACAGGAAGTATGAATCATAAATTTCACATATTTATAGATTGTTTAAATTTATTTGCTAACTCTAAGGTTCAACATCATAACTTGACTTCTTTAAATCATTGTCAAGTCTCTATTTCTCTAAATGTTAGTAATGCTATGTTTAGTTCACCTGAAATTTTGTGATATGAACTTATCTGATCTGAACTTATTTTTTATGATCTGATCTGATCTGAACTTATTTTTTCTGATCTGACCTGATCTGATATACAAGATCTTATCTTTTATAAAATATATTATACTATTATAATATTACTTTGTAATTAATTATTATGCAATACATGAAAAGATTTTATTTATAATATTACTATTATTATCATATTATGTCTATCACAACTTTTACACGACTTTTATTATTATTAATAATAATTATTATTAACATTATTATAATAATAACAACAATAAATATAATTATAATATAATAATAATTATTACTAAAAATAATTCTATAACCCAAGTAATTAATTTATAAGAGCACTTCTAAAATGTTTCACACTTTCCCTTAAAAAAATGTTTCACACTTGAGAAGTTGGGAGACTCAACTCCTTTTTTCATATAAACTAAAATAAGATATACAAACAACTATGAAACTTTACCTGAGTACTACTACTAATTTTGTTTTATGTTTCTCACCACGCAGCCTCCCTTAGCCCCCCTCATTTGCTCTGTGAACCTTGATATTTTCAGTTTTTTTTTTTTTGAAAAAATCTTTCAGCAAAAATTCTATCTCCATTATAAATGTCATTGTTATCAAAAAAATCTTATGTTCTTAACATGTGGTTTTTAATTTTCTATTATTTAATAACAATAAAATAACTTAAAATAATGATAACAATGACATTTATAATGATAACAACGAGATTAATAATAATTACCAATATTAATAATTAATAAGTACAACAGCAATAATAATAATCATTTTGAACAAATGTACTAGTAAATAATAGTATTAATAATAATAATAATAATAATGAGTTTTTAAATATAAGAATGATCTGATCTGAACTTATCTGATATGATCTGAACTTATTTTTTCTGATCTGATCTGATTTGATTTGAAATTAGCAAAAATAAGGTGAACCGAACATAGTCTAAGTATAGGAAACCCCTACCCCTTTCCGTTTTAACAAGTTGTGGACTTTCCGAAAAGATTTTGATTGTTTAATTAAGAAAACATAGTATACTCAATTTTAGGGATATCATATGTATTGTTTTGTGAAAAAACACAAACTTCTCAAGGAAAAAGCCAAAGTTTGGTCAATGACTCGCTTTGGTAACATTTTTAGATAACTTAGAATTGTAGAAGAAAAATTAAAGTTTATCGAAAGTGCTTTGGTACATAATAAAAATTGTCCTTCTTTAATAGCATCTCAAGATAAATTCTTGGCAAAGTAGACTAAACGTCTTCATTTTCAAGATTTGCATTGGAAAATCAAAGCTAAATAAAACCATCTTAAATTTAGTGATGCTAATACTAAGTATTACCACACTTGTGCCTCTATTAGAATAAATCGTAATTTAATTAATACAATTCAAGATACTCATAATAATTCAATTGCTGTTTCTAGCTAGTCGCATTGAAGAATGTATTACTAGTGCTTTTAAACAACATTTTCTAGCTAATCCTTCTTGCTCATTTGATATCAATAATGATTTTGATTTATTAGACGAAATTATTTCGGATGAAGATTATTTATATCTATGTATGGAATGAAGTAAAAATTGCGACTTTTGATTTGGCGCCTGATAAAGCTACTAGGCTAGATGGTTATCCCTCATTCTTTTTTCAAAAATATTGGCCTTTAGTTGGTAGATCGATTTACAGAGCTGCTAAAGTCTTTTTCCATTCAAGTAAGATATTAACGGAGATTAATCATACTTTTTTTTACCTTAATCCCAAAAATAGACAATCCTTCTAATTCTAATCATTTAAGACCTATTAGTATTTGCTCTACAATTTATAAGATTATTTCTAAAATCATGGTCAATAGGTTAAAAGTTGTTATGGGTATGATTATTCACCCTCTACAGGGAGCTTTTGTACCTGAAAGATTAATTCAAGATAACGTGCTCATAGCACAAGAAGTTTTCCATTATTTTAGAAATAGAAGGATGAATAACTTTTAAATTAGATATGGAGAAAGCTTATGACTGTTTAATTTAGAGTGCGAGTTCATTTTTATTACTTTCGAGAGATTGTACTTCTGCTCTTATTGGATAGAATGGCTACGTCAATGCATTACTACTGTTTCTTTCTCAGTTTTAGTTAATGGTATTCGTGGTGAAACTTTTCTCCGTCAAGAGGTATTCGTCAAGGAGACCCTTTATCTCCTTATATATTTATTTTAGAAAAAATTGACATGAATAATCCCAACTTTCACACATCTTCTCAAAATATTACCAATTTTGAATTAATCCAGAATAATCCCAACTTTTAAGGGGACCTTCTCAAAATAAGCCAAACAATCTTTTTCTTGGTTACAATAATCCATTTTAGGTCTATAATAATATTGAAAATTAACAGTTTGGATTATTTTGAGAAGTTAACCCTAAAATTGGGATTATTCTAAAATAATTCAAAGTTGAAATTATTTTTGAGAAGACTGGTGAAAGTTGGGATTATTCATGTCAATTTTTCCTTTATTTTATGTGTAGAAATTTAAGCTCGTTAACTGCATCAAGCTAGTTCAGTTGGAACTAGATCTATAGGTGTTAAATTAGGACATTCAAGAGTTAAAATTACCTTTTTAACTTTTGCAGATGACACTATGGTGTTTGCTAAAGCTACTGAGCTAATCTGTTATATTATCAAAAACATCTTAGATAAGTATTGTTCTATGTCAGGTCAACTCATTATTTTTCACAAGTTTACTTTCCGATGTACTCAAAATATTTCAGAAATAGTTTTTGCTAATTTTGCTAGTATTTTGCAAATGGAGGAATCTTTCTCTTTGGGCAAATTTCTTGGATGTCCAATTATTAGTACCAAAGTAATGAATGCTACGTTTCATGATCTTCAAGAAAAAGTTTCTTCTCAATTGAAAAAGTGGAAAGCTAACTCTTTATCTCAGGCGGGTAGGACCATTCTTATCCAATCTAATCTAGCAACGAAAACCAATTATCAAATGCAAACACTAGGGGAAAAAAAAGAAGGGCAAAAGCGCAGCCCTACTAGTGAAGGGCTGCGCTTTTGTACAAAAGCGCAGCCCTACACAACAGTTTGGCTGCGCTTTTTTATAAAACCGCAGCCCTTCACTTAGTAGGGCTGCGCTTTTAGAAAAAGCGCAGCCTTCTTACTTCAGAAGGGCTGCGCTTTTTCTGAAAGCGCAGCGCTACTAAGTGAAGGGCTGCGCTTTTATAAAAGGCGCATCCCTTCTGACTAAGTAGGGCTGCATTTTTGAAGAAAAGCGCAACCCTTCTTAAAAAAATTTGAAAAATTTAAGTTCGCGAGCTTCAAATATTAAGCGGGATTCGTCAAATATATCCCTCATTCTTCTCTCTCCTCTCTCACGTCCCTCATTATTCCTTTTCCTCCTTCTCTCACATCCCTCCTCCCTCTCCTCCTTCTCTCTAATCCTCTCAAAATTAAAACTCCCAGAAATGTTGCGACAAAAACGCTGAAATGATTTGCACGAATCATGCCGACGGAGTCCGATTGCCTATTGTGATACCTTTTCGGAAGCGGAACGAGCCAACGAGTCAAACTCACCGCTATGCTGTGATGTTTAGGCTGTGATGTTTAGCCATTTTAAGTTTTTCCGAAATTTTTTTTTCCCGTAAATTATGTATTAGGGTTTTGTTTTATGTATTTAAACATTATTATGTTAATGTTTGGAGGTAGTTCTTGTATTTTCAGATCTATAATGTTCTTGTATACTTCTCTTTGTTTATATATTTTGATTAATGTTCTTGTATACTTCTCTTTGTTTTGATTAATGTTCTTGTATACTTCTCTTTGTTTATTTTGATTAATGTTCTTTTATACTTCTCTTTGTATATAATTTCTTGTATTTTCATCTTTGTTTTCATTAATGTTCTTGTATACTTCTTGTATACTTCTCTTTCTATATTAGTTTTTGTTCCTTTTTTTTATTTTCGTTTCATTCTTATTTTTGTTTTGGGTTTAGTATTTTCGTTTCGTTTCTCTTCTCTTCTGTTTAATTTCAGAAAATGTGAGATTATGAGTAAAAAAAAGTCAAAAAAAAAATTTTTTTTTATTTTTTTTTTGGTAGGAAGGGCTGCGCTAGTTAGGAAAAAGCGCAGCCCTTCTAGCTCAGAAGGGCTGCGCTTTTTCCTAACTAGCGCAACCCTTCTAGCTTAAGGGCTGCGCATTTCTAGCGCAACCCTACTTAAAAAGTGAAGGGCTGCTACTGAAAGGGCTGCTGTCAAAAAGCGCAGCCCTACAGGCCTTTTTCAGCGCAGCCCTTCTTCATTTTTCCACTAGTGAAAGTTTTACTCTACCCCTACAGTTTTTTCTTCCTTGGATAAATGTTATAGAAACTTTTTATTGGAATAAAGCCTCAGATGCTAAGTCTCCAAACTTGATAGGGTGGGACAAGATTTGTAGACCTAAGAAATTTGGAGGTGTGGGGCTGGGGAAAGCTTAAATTAATAGAACTGCCCTCCAGTTCAAACTTCTTCGAAAGATTTTAAATTCTTCTGAAAATTTATGGATAAATTTAGTTAAGAAAAAGTATCTAAAGACGAATTGATTTGTTTTCTTATAAAGTCAAAGCTAATGTGTCGTGGCAATGGAGAAAACTTATGGGGTTAAGAAGCTTTTCTAAAAAGGAGATTAGATGAAATGTGGGGAATGGTGAGAATATCTCCTTTTGGTATAATAATTGGGTTTTTAGCTATCCCATTGCGGATGTTTGTCATGTAGTTAGTGGAACTGAAAAAATTAAAGTTAGTTAATTTATTAACCAGGATCGTGAATGGAATAAATCTCTTCTTTTGCAGTTTATCCGCTAGCAATTTCTAACTCAGTGGCTAGCGTGTTTATTCCTAGTAATTATCTTCCTGACAAACTTTTTTGGGGTCTTTCCCCTGATGGAAATTATTCAGTTACGTAAGGTGTTGATCTTATTCAAGGTCTAGATTCACAGTCGTTTGAGGCTACGGTTTTTCATTGGATTTGGAAGTTGAAGGTTCTCCCAAAAATTAAATTCTTTATTTGGAAAATTTGCCAAAATGGCCTTCCTACAAAGAAAAGGTTGGAATTAAGTCATGTTTTTCTCCCTATGGAGTGTGTCTTTTATAATTATCACTCTAAGGATTCCTCTCATCTTTTTTCTAGTAGTCCTTTTGTTATAGATGTGTTTGTAGATCTCAATAGTCATATAAATTAGATTATCTCTCCCATTATTATGGATGACTCATCCTTTGTTGAAGCTGAGATTTTGCTTCTTGAGTTCTCAATTGGAGATTTTTGCTATTACGTAGTGGTTTATTTGTTATAACTGTAAATAGGTGATTTTCCGGCAATAGAATTGCTCTCCATCTAAAGTTAGTTCGATGCACTAATAGAAAAGGACGATTTGCGTCCCCCCAAGTGTATCGCACAACAAGCAAAACGACGCAAAAACATAATTTGCGTCGCATGTTATGAAGAGTGTGATCCAAAATATCATTGCATAAGCATGAGATACAAGCTAGATGCGTGGTACCCTATTGATGTGCAACACATATAGCTCAGATATAAGGATGTGCGTCGGACACTAAGGCCCATACGACGCACATCGCTGCATCATGGATACAAAAATTGAGGCCCCTATCTGAGTTGCACTTAACTAAAGTTCGTTGCAAAGGCTAATTTGCGTCGAACCCCTTGGCCCATCTGACACAGATCAGCCCACAACCCGTTTAATATGCCCAACCCACCCACTCTAACCTGAAACTCCTCTCACTTTTTCTTAACCCTAGATCTCTCTTCAGCCGTTTTACTTCTCAACTTTCATCTCTCACCATTTCTCTTTCCTCTCTCCATGGTGACTCTTTTCTCTCTCTTTCTTCTTCGGCAACAATAGCGAGTACCACCGACGGCGAAACTTTGTGCAACTGCATTAGTAAACAAATCAAAATTCAGAAAAGGGATGACAGAGAGTTTTGCCAAAAGCGCTTCGCCGCCATCGTTGGAGTCGTTGGCCGCCACATCATTGGGGTCGTTGACCGCCGCTGCCGGAGTTGGGGGCTTTCATTGCTGGTACTCTCCCTCTTTAATTTTCCTTCTTTTATCTTTATTTTTGAGTACCTCATTCATCAACGCATAAAGAGGACTTCTTTCATCTTTACTTCAGATCTGGGTTAATTTTTTTACATTTTAATTTTATTTTTCATCCCATTTTTCGTTTACAATTTGTATAATTTTTTGTTTTTTGTTGGGTTGGAATTGAATTGATTATAATATGTATAATTTTTTCATTTTTTGTGGGTTGAGTCTCTTTCCTCTACCACACCACCCCGACCCGCAACCCCTGCCTCCGCCTCCCTGCCCAGCCGCAACCCCCTGCTCGTGACTTGCTTCAATAAATTTCCAGAAAGTTCTTCGATTTTCAGGTTTTTTTTATTCACCTTTAATTCTGATTTTTTTTTCGTTTTGCAAATCCTTAACAGTAAAATCAATCGCTCTATTTAGTTATTTTTTCAATTTATCAACTCAATAAAAATGAAATTTATTGAATTTTCAGATCTGGTGGAGGAAGAGAAGAAATTGCAGACCAAACTTCTATATTTCGATCTTTTTAGATATGATTTGTATAAGTTTTTCATTTTAGATTTTTTTCTTCATATTATTTGAACACAGAACAGTTGTAGAGAGAAAAGAAATCAGGGTTTGGAATATGAATGGTGGTGGGATTGTTATGTTAATTTCTTTTTATTTATTATGTTGCAATCTGAATGGTGGTGGAAAGAATCAACAATATGTTTCAATTTGAATGTTGCAATCTGGTTTGAAAGCAATCTGCACGATCAATGATATCTTTGATTTTTTTTTTAAAAACAAAGTAGTTTGCGTCGGCCTTGGACTCCAAGTACGACGCAAATTGGTATATTTTTAAATAAAAAAATACCAATTTGAGTCGGACTTGGAGCTGCTTCTGACGCAAATGGTATTATTTTATTAAAAAAATACCATTTGCGTCGGATGAGGCTCCTAAGTCCTACGCAAATTGGTATTTTTTGGGTGAAAAATAAGAGTTGGCCATGCTAAACATCCTACATTTGCGTCGCGTTAAGATTAGCATCTGACGCAAAACATTTTCGATTTGTGTCGAATCCCATCCGAAGCATATTATGTCTCCGTCATTTGCTTCGAGACCTGTGTCATCGAACTAATGTCCGACGCAAATGGTGGTCCTAGGTCCGACACAAATTGACAATTCTGGATTAGTGATGGTTAGAGCTTATGTGCATAAGTTGAAGGTTCATGGAGCCACAGTTGACGAAGTTGATGCTCGATTCTCCCTGCTTTCTTCTCATAAGAGTTGTGTGTCATCTGGTATGCCTAAGGATAGGAATTAGGTTAGTTGGTGCCCTCCTCTCTCCGATTATTACAAAGTTAACTTTGATGGTTCAAAACTTATAAATGGTCAAGTCTTCTTTGGATTTCTTATTCGTAACTAGGAAGGGAAAGTTTTGTTATGTGGTGCTGATGCTCTATATTCGTCAGCATATATTCCTGTTGCTGAAGCTCGAGGACTAAGAGAAGGTGTTAGAGGGGATATTTCTTTGGGCATTAGAAAACATATTGTTGAGGGTGACAATTTGGCTGTTATACAATCTATTAAAAATATTTGGAAGATTCCATGGGGTGTTGATGCTCTTATTGTAGATGTAGGTGAAGATCTGAATAAGTTCGAGGACATGTCCAGATTCGTCACGCTTTTCGAGAGGCTAATGCTACTGCGGATTGGACGGCTAATCGAGGTAACATGATGACTAATCTTACTAATTAGTTTGATGTTCCTAATTTCCCTTTTGTTGTAATCATTCACAAGGATCACGAGCGGTTCTTGGCTCATGCAGTATAGGCGACAGAATAGGGCCTCCAAAATAGAGGGGTCCCGAAATATATTTATACCAAATGTTTGAAATTAAAGAAAGATCAATGGTAAAGTGATAAGGGATGGGAAACAAGGTTGCAGGTTCAATCCTGGGTAGGAGTAAACACTACTACAAAAAGGGAAAACACAACACCCCTAGATTAACTCTTATTTAAGCAAGTGTTATGTAAAGTCTAAATTTAACGTTTTAACAGTAGAACTGTTACATTAGGTTGTATTGATAATATATTAGTTAACACTTATATTAATGTGTGTTATATTTGCTATGAAGTTATTATGTGATGCTTAATTATTTATGAGAATAATAAAACCTGTTATCTTTGCTTATTATCAATAATAATAAATTTGTCAAAATAATTAAATTAAAAGAAAAACTGTGATAGCTAGAAATTAGGAGCATTTACCACCTATTTTTGAATTTTTGCTCTAAACCGTCCTTTTTAGATTCTAAGTTGTTGTGCCAATGTCCCCCATATTGGAAGAAGTAATTTACGGTGGAAGCAAACCAAAGCAAAAAACGAAGGAAGGAGATAAAGTGAAAGCAATTCTTTACTCCAAACTAGAAATACTTCCTTGTAAACTGCAATTCTCCAACTTGAGTGTATCA
>NC_079202.1:47421846-47504346 GCF_026745355.1 Beta vulgaris subsp. vulgaris
ACGAAGCACAAATGATGGATGAGTTCTAACTTTCCGCCTAATTTCTTTTACCTTAATCCACTTTTGGACATATATTATATTTTTGGATTTGGATTTTGATATCATGTGGATGTGGCTATAGGCTTGATTTGATCTTGTCTATGATTTAGTCTGATATTGATATGTATATATAGTAGTTATTTTAGAAGTTTAGAATTATGAATAGTAGTTGAGTTATTTTGTGATATAAAGAATTTTAGAAGTTTGGAATATCATATTCAATTATTGGATGTAAGATCTTATGGGTTCAGTATTAATTATACAACAGATACAGGTACTGTACTGTCCAGTAAAAAAAAAGGAATAGTACTGTACGACATTGTTGTGTTGGGTGCTCCAACGCCTACTGCCAATATATGTGCAAAATGATAATTTGATTATTTAAAAAAAAAAAATCATAGATAACAGTTATAAGTAATATATGTTATATATGTTATAGGAAAACATAACAGTTATTGAAGATAAGTGTTAAATTTTCCTTCTTTTAATTTGTCATATAAATAGCAAACATAACACCTATTTACAAAATGTGTTATGTAGCGGTATAATTAACGTGTATTATAAATTACTGTTATGTTTTCTCTGGCAAACATAACACTTTCGTCAGGTGTTATGTTTACTTTACATTACATTGACTTGGATAACACCTCAAAACTGTTATGTAAAGTCTCATTTAACAGTTATCTTTGTCCTTCTTGTTGTAGTGAAAATTTATAAATTTTTTGCTGTTTCAACTACTTTTGAAAAGTCCTCATATGACTCATCAAATTAATCACCATCCTTGCATAGATCCTTTTTGCTGCTTCATATTCACAATTTCCCCATCAATGGCTATTCTTTTTTTCCAACTCCCTCTCCTCCCAATTTTTTGTCATTAATTTCTACTCATCCTCCCATAGTTTTTTTTTTTTTTTTTCAGTTTTCTAATAATGTTTACTCTTTTTCCAACTCTCTCTCCTCCGATATTGATACTGATGTACAATGTGTTGTTGATAATTTTGCTTCTAACTGTGTGAAAAGAGCAACACTTTTTAAGTAGATGTGTTTAGATTATTTTAATATGATGTGATTAGATATTATTTTTGATATTAAAGTAAATTTTTTTAATTGAGAATCATCTTATATTTTTTATGAACTATAAATGAAGGGTCCAATTGTAAGAGAGTGTATATGACCCCCTGTTATGTTTGCCCTTCCCTTGGCAAGTATGCTTTAGGGTGACCCAAATCATGGGATTCACACTAGTTGTTTCTTTCCTTTTAAAAACAAAAAAATAAATAAATTTCACTTATTTATTGGGCAATATACTCATAAAACACACACACATAAAGAGACCAGAGAGATCTTTCTATGGTTTAACAAGTTCCTTAATAGAACTAATTACAAACATAATATTTTCAATGGAAAATTTGATCATATTCCATTTGTTAGTATCCAAGCACTTTGATAACCTTGTCTAAGTTTTTATAAGAAGATCCATTTGGAGCCGCAGTAGCCTCATGACCCAACTTTCTCCACTCCATTACCTTTCTCTTCATCTCCTTCCCTTTCTCACCATCCATTAATTCTCTTACCTGCCTCTCAACTTCACTCCTCTTCACATTCACATCAATTTCCATCCCAATCCCCCACTTATTGCAAGAAAGCCAACAATTAGTCTGTTGCTCGGCAAAGAAAGGCCAACATATGATAGGCGCCCCATTGATTAAAGTTTCAATTATCGAGTTCCAACCACAATGAGTCAAAAACCCTCCAACAGCAGGGTGAGCCAACACTTGGTCTTGATTACACCAACTAGCAATAAGTCCCCTGTTTTTTGTCTCTTCTATAAACTCTGGTGGGAGAACAGCCGAATCCCCAATGACTAAATCGGGTCGAATTATCCAAAGGAAAGGTTGGTTACTATTAGCAAGTCCCCATGCAAATTCTATCAATTGATCATTAGTCATAACAGTAATGCTTCCGAAATTGACATAAACAACAGAGTTTGGTTCATAAGAATCAAGCCATCCCAGGCAATGTTTGTCCTCTTTCCATAGATTTGTACTGATTGTCTGGATTTCCTCGTCGTTGCTGCCTGGGATCGAATCGAGAAGGAGCTGCAATGGGCCGAGGGTGTAAAGAGGAGGGAAATCAGAGGATAGAGAATTTAAGACTGCATGATCTAATGCATCGAAAGAGTTGAAGACAATGGCGGAGGCTTGCTTTGACTTGTGGAGTAATCGTTGGACAAAATTGAGCATAATGTCGTTTGGATTTGTAGTTCTAATAAAGCTTGGTATGTCACGTAGTTGCATGTCCTCCATGCCCGGTACCCAATCTACAACTGCGTCAAGTTCACCATTTGTAATAAAGCTTGCATCTGCCAAGTGCCAAGTACACACTGTCAATGTGGGACTTGATATGGAAGTAGACTACAAACTTTTTCATGGGTACTTGCGTATACGTACGGTAAATTTGTCAATCCACAATCTCTATTGACCATAAACATCTACAATAATTAGGGACTTTTGGGTCTAATAATAAAACTTTCAATCTCCCACGTGAGAGACCAAGGTTTAAACTTTGGTGGAAGCAAAAATTTCGATATCGTTGGGGGTGGGAGTGGGGAGTGGGGCTTGGGGCTTGGGGCTTGGGGCTTGTTAGGCGTAGTGAGTGACCTGGCCTATAGAAGGCAACCTAGAAAAATTCAACTTACTATCGAGTTTTCGAAAGAGAAAAAAAATATAGTAAACATTTACAATAAGTACTTGTAAAACTCTAAAAATAATATTTCAGAAATGTATGTATAATTTTTCAAACAAAACATAGTTTATTTTGACCATATATAAGCATAACCATCATGAGAACATGTGTAGATAGACAAATTTACTTAACCGAGGTTATCAGTCTTTAATGTTATAGAATTTGGCTTTAACGATTAACTTGCATTGTATGATGAACTTGGAAATTAATCATACTTTATACTAGAAGTATGATGATAGAGAAAACAAATTTTACTTTGTCATGAACTCCTGATTTGCCTTTTGTATAAGGGATAGGAGCAGATTTTGGATAAGGGAGCCCATCCACTCAAAACCAAAAAAAAACAAAGAGCCCGTAATGAATTTGATATTTTGACGGCACTCCAAATTTGATCAGAAGAACCGTCTTGGTTAGGAATTTTATGATGGCATAGTTATCCAAACTCTTGAAAGTTGAAACGGATATATAATGTCCTTTTTTAGCAAGCGCAAGAGAATCAATTTCTATCTTTTAAAGGTAAGATTTGGCCCCTCATGCCTTACCCATAGTAAAAAACTTAAGTTTTAGTAAGTTGTATAGAAATATAGTGAATTTATGTATAATATAGTAGATTTTAGTAACGCAAAATATATAGTGAAATTATATACAATATAATAAAGAAATTAATTAAAATGTTTTAACATGTTCGTAGTATATATCGTGACACGTGTTTTAAGATACAAAATGATTTAGTTTCTATATGATATAGTGAGTTTCTGAATGATATAGTGTGTATCTGAATAATATAGTGCGTTTCTGCAAAATATAGTGGGTTTTTACATAATATAGTGGATTGTTCAATAATGATACGTGCTTTTGATCTGGTGTATACTAATGTTAATGTGAAGCGGATCCATATTGCTATATCCCATATCAATTATATTTTTTCAGATGAGAAGAAAAAACATTAATCATAAGATTATCTTTATCTCATTGATCTGATATTTTAGGACATGATCTGCGGACTATGACCGGATTTTGAAATTTTTAAGACAACAAGCTACAAAAAGTTTATTTTCTGTTTGGAGTCGAAATCTTCAGTGTTATTATTTGCACCAACATATATAACGGGATAATTATTTCATGGCTACAATTTTATTATAGGGTTATAACAGTATAAGCACTGAGATCTTAACCCTTTTGGTTTATAAATAATCTTGTTTATTGATTTAGTTTTTTTTTTTTTGGTAAGATAAGAGGACTTTACTTGAAGGGGTAAGTGGAATTACTCAAATGAGTCTTATGAGGATTAATCCCTAAATTTCAGGGATGAGGTATGAAGCGTACAACTTCTACACCACTTCAATCACTTGTTTATTGATTTGGTCGAATCTTAATTAAGAACATAAAAACCGGAGAAAAAACTAATTTCAATAAAAACAAAAAATAAATTAAACTTCAAGGATGAGATGTGAAGCGTACCGCTACTACACCACCTCAACCACTTGTTTATTGATCTAGTTGAATCTTAATTAAGAACATAAAAACCAGAGAAAAAACTAATTTCAATAATAAAAAAAAAAATAAGCCGTCGTTGCACATAATTAACTTAGTTATCTTCTTCCTCTTTGAGTTTTGTTCCTTTCTTGCGATAGATTTTTTTTATCACCATTAAAAAAAGAGTTGTGCAATAAAAGCAAGTAATATATAGAGATTTTAATTTACAAATTTCTTAATGTATAAATTTTTGTTATAGTTTAATTAAAAAGTCAATTTAATAAATGATTTGGCTTAATATTAAAAATAAATGACATAAGTTATGGTGTTCAAAATTGTCATGTACAACCTTTGTTTCTCTTAATTACAACATTGAAGTATTAGATGAGAGTAATAGAGAGAGAATATTAAAAAAAGACTTATAATATATTAAGAGAGAGAAAGAGAAAATATATTACCACAAATATTAATATTAGTAATATGCTACTACCTTCGTTTTCTAAGGATCTTCCTTGTTACTGTTCCAACAGATACCAAGAAAGATCTATTGTTAGGGGTGTGGGATGTGGGGTGTGGGGTGTGGCGTGAGGAGATAAGATAAATAAACAAATAAAAAGGGTTAAAGTAGGAGAGAGAAAGGAAATAAAATTGAATTAATAATGTAATATAATAGTGGATGATATAATAGAGACATGAGAGGGTAAAAAGTTAAAAAATTAATTCAAATAAGGAATAAAGTAAAAGAGAGAAGATCTTTTGGAAACACACATAAACGAAAAGAGGGAAAATCTTTAGGACACGGAGGTATTACTATGTAAAATGATAAATATTATAACTACGAGTGAATAAAAATGGAGGAAGTATTAAAGGTAGACTAAGAAAAAGACAGAAACTAATACTATATGCTTCTGTTGTAAGGCAAGATGTCCAATACCTGTTATAGATTTATGCTTCCTTTTCTTTCATCATTACTATCCAAAATCAAATTGAAAAAGAAAAACGACAGAATTAAACAGATTACTCCCAAATTTCAATTATTTTGTTTGATTATTGTACTTCTAATAATATTATAATGCAATGATTATATCTAAAGTTTTGGAGCCTTAATTAGAATATTCTCTCAAGTGTTATTCTGTATGTATTGTACTATTGTAGACTAGACAAATACAAACAATAACAAAAAGATGAATTAAGTTGAGAAGATGTATCCAAAAATTTAGATTATTCTTGAATGATCAAGTTTTGGATTATCTTCGGAACGAAAGATGAGCCAAACTTGAAATATTCATGTCAGTCTTTTAAAAAAAAATTTCAAGAAAACATGCAATCAGATTACCTTTGAAAGGTACAAGTCCCATCTCAACAAGCTTTGGGTACTGAGCATAACCCAAGAGACCACAAGCACTAGCTGTCCAAAGCATAACCTCCGGAACACCAAACTCTTGTGCCGCATTAAGCGTAAAGAACATGGACACATCTGAAACAATACAACTCACAGGGGGCACATCGCCCGCCTCGTTAAGGTGGGCGATGAGCTCCTTGAAGGGACCGAGGCAGTGCTGGTCGGTCGAGGCGCATAGTAAACTGATGTCCTGTGTGGAGTCTGCGTCCATTGGGGGCAGCCCATCCGGTATAGTTTTAAACCGGAACGATGGGCGATCAGCCAGGGCAGTAGGGCCCCGGGATCTCAGCAGGCGACTGTGATTGTATTCAGAGTTTACAAAGGTTATATGGAAGCCTTTAAAGTGGAAGATTTTGGCTAGTTGTAGCATAGGGTTTATGTGGCCTTGAGCTGGGTATGGGATGCATACAGCATGTGGTTTCTGTCCATGACCTTCTTTTGGTATTGACATTGTTCGTGCTTCTTGATTGGCCTTAATTGTTGAACTTAAGAATATAAGTGAAAGTGTATTGCAGTGGAAGGAAAATACAGCACATAAGGTTCTATTAACTTACTGCTTCATTAACTTGAATAATAAAAAATAACCTAGACAAAAATACTCAACGCTTATTGAAATGTTGACAGCCTATTAATAGGCAACTAAACACAAACCAACTCCTAAAATAAAGCACCTAACTAAGTAATGGAATGATGACCCACTAACAAAGCACTAACTATACTTTGACACAATCAAACCCACTACTTTACAGGAACTAGAAAATAGGAACTACAATAGAAAATCTAGGAAGCAGTATTACCACTACGCATGACTGTGAAGCATGATTCCCAACACACCCCCTTGCTTCAAAGACATGCTTTGTAACTACTAACATAATTGTTAATATATTTTCAAAACTAACTAATGTTGCTAATCACATTTTAACGTGCAACAATTGCTGGACTTCAACACACATGGACAGTAATGCTCGAACACCACATGACTTGAACTCGACCACAAACACGACCTCAACTACGAACACGAACGCGACTTCGAACACGACCTCGACCACTACTTTCACGACACATGACTTTAGAAGAGTTGTTCCTCTTATTCTTCAACCTTTTGAGCAAAATTGGTTTGTCCACCGCCTTGCTTATCTCTTTGTTTATCCCAACACCTATCTTCTTTGTGCCCATACCTTTTGCAGTAGTAACATTAGATGCTACTCATAGATTGACGTTGTCCTCCGTATTGACCACGCCCTCCACTTTCTTCGCGACCTCGACCTCGACCACCCATACCACGACCTCGACCACGACCTTGAACACCACCACGACCACGACCTCGACATTGACCATTTTCAAATTGCCAATCACTTGATGACTCTCCATGCACTTGGAAAGCTTTCTCTTCCACTTTATCATCATAACTCCGGATTCTTTCTTCATGAGTGATAAGAGAACACATCAACTCATCAAAGGTATATGTTGAGAAGTCCTTAGACTCCTCAATTGCAGCAACCACATGCCTAAAATCCTTATGTAAAGTTCTCAAGACCTTACTAACAACTTTCTCATTTTCAATGATTTCACCATAAGATTTCATCTGATTTACAATCCCAGAAACTCTAGACAAGTAACTTTGAACTGTCTCTTTCTCTTTATGACTTAAATTGTCAAAACTAGAACGAAGCGATTGTAGTTTTACAGCAATTACCTTCTTATCACCAAAGTACTCACGTTTGATCGTGTCCCACGCCTGCTTTGCTGTCTTGGCTGAGGAAATTCGTGGAAAAAGTTCGTCATCCATTGCTGACTGGATCATAAATAGAGCTTTTGCATTTAATTTGCGATTTTCACGTAACTTTTTGTTGGGTACCTCTGGTGGCTCCTCCGGTTCTTCATGCCCGCTTTCAACAATATCCCATAACTCCTGGGATTGAAACATGGTTTGCATTTTAATACTCCATAAATGATACTTCTCACCCTTAAAAATTGGAATGAAGGATTGAGATGATACATTAACACCATTGTTTGCCATCACTTACACTCACTGTGTTTACAAACTCAAATCTCACTCGACCCACAACAATTTTCGAAACACACGACTCACAACTTTTAAAGGTTTAGGATCGAACCCGGATTAGCTCCGATACCATGTTGAACTTAAGAATATAAGTGAAAGTGTATTGCAGTGGAAGGAAAATACAGCACATAAGGTTCTATTAACTTACTGCTTCATTAACTTGAATAATAAAAAATAACCTAGACAAAAATACTCAACGCTTATTGAAATGTTGACAGCCTATTAATAGGCAACTAAACACAAACCAACTCCTAAAATAAAGCACCTAACTAAGTAATGGAATGATGACCCACTAACAAAGCACTAACTATACTTTGACACAATCAAACCCACTACTTTACAGGAACTAGAAAATAGGAACTACAATAGAAAATCTAGGAAGCAGTATTACCACTACGCATGACTGTGAAGCATGATTCCCAACATTAATGCGATGAAGATGCCGTGGGTTAAATTCCGTCGACTCCTCCACCTTTTATAGCAATCAGGGAACGTGATGCATTGCACAGGAGATATGTTGTGAATTTTTGAGGGATTAGTTTAGGCATAAAAATAATTGAACTAAATTTCCATATTTAGCGATAGTAAATGAGTCATCTAATGTAAGTTTTGTTCAGCTCGTTTTTTGTTTTAAAATAAGCTGAATTTGGAATCAATATCAGCTCATGTTAAAAGTGGTTCATCTTTATCAGATGATATTTGTGACTTTGTGTACGAAAGGTTAATATTTGTAAAATCTATGTTTTTACAAGAAAAGAAAAAATGTATTCGTCAAATCTAATTACATTGCGACATATAATACCTAATAGTATATACCTACTTAGAAAAAATGTACTACTCATGCCTTTGTGTGTCATATGTATCATTGATTGTAGTTGATCAAGTGTTTCTAGAAAACAAATCAGTGTAGTTGATCAAGAATAGGTGCAAAATTGTAATTAGTTTAAATCTGTCGTGCTAAGTTGTAAAAGTTTATAGTTGTATATAGCATAGATTGTAATTAATAAGATCTCGAGCCGGAAAGGTGCTTCCTAAAATGTTTGTCCCTCCTCGTAAATAACCTTGAGTTTTTTTAGCAATTCAATTCACTACAAGAAAACGCTCATCAACGACGAGAAATCCAGTCATAAAAAGGCTCATTTTGGTCGTAAAAAGGTCTTTTACGACGAGAAACGCGTATGGTTGTCAGGCATCGCTAGGCTTGGTCGCAAGAAGTATAGGACACATTTATGACGAGAATCAAATCTTGTCGTAAATTTAATATATTTATGATGAGATATCTCGTCGCAATTACTGTTTTGATGGTTAAGTGACCTGCTTTTCACAACATATTACTTTATAATTGCGACCTTATTTCTCGTCGTAAAAGGATTTGTACTCACGACAAAAACAATACCTAATTTTTTATTCTTTCTTACGACTAATATTTTGGGTCTCATAATTCACTTTTATCTTCCTCATATATCAATAACAGATCAAAGCCCGCAAAACGATATATTAAAATATTAAGTAGTTACAAGTTAGCACCAAAATACACCTTAACATAATCACCTCACACATTGTGATTTTTTTTTGGTAAGTAAGATGTATTAGCCAAAAAAGCTTCAATACAACCTAGACGTCAAATGAGGAGTTGGAGCTAAATAGGCCACATAAGGCCAAAGAGCAGCTTATAAGCTGCTTATCCAATCACAATCTTTCATACTTTCCTGGATTACAAAGATTTATTCTATGTTTAACTATGTATTTGATCTCTATAGATATACAAGTAATTATATTTACTTTAGAAAGCCAATAAGCTTCATTCCTATTCTTCCAGTCCATGTAAACTGTTGTTGCAATAACAGTCAAAAACACCTATTTTCTCACCTTTGAACCATGGTAAGATCTTCTAGTCCAACTGATCCATTGTAGCATATTTCTGTTTTGATAATTAACACCAATCCAGTTAAGCAACTCCTTCAGAAGATGTGTACTGAAGATGCATCCAAAGAATAGATGTATGCGTAGTAGTCTTAGGGCCTGTTCGGCAAAAGTAGCTGTTGGGTAGCTGTTGGCTGTTGGAGTAGCTGTTAGCTGTTCGGGTAGCTGTTAGCTGTCGGCTAGTAGATGTTAGCTCTTAGCTGTGAAAGTAGCTGTTTACAATATAAGTGTTCGGTAAAAATAGCTGTTATTCTTATATATGATAAAAGTAACATATTTTTTAATTATAATATTCATTATAATTATATGATTAATTACTATATGGTTAAATCAAATGTTTATATTATGAACACAATGCATTATTTTACTTTTCATAACAAATAAATTTTAGTTGGATTTTACAACTCTGAATATAGTATTCAAATGTATACACTTTATAAAACTAAAACCATCTTGTAATGAATAAAATATGAAAAAATAATATTATTTCGAATAATTCAATAATGTTGTCTAGCTCTCCAAATAAATTTAGCATAAATTTAAAATTAGGATTGTGAAACACTAAAATAATAAAATGGCATTCATATGCATTAACTAAAAAGCAAAAATAGTCTTCATCAGGAACACATTCTACAAAAACTAATATCCTTTACATTAATTTACTTGGCTACGTTTAGCTCGCCATAAAGATTCCGCTATCTTATCACGAATAATCTGCATTTCAGTAAAGTTTCCCGTTCTAATTCCACCATCTGAAATAACATGAACATCAGGAAGCTCCGACGAGGGTATAAAATCAGGATACTCCTCTAAAACTCTAAAAAGGGGGTCATTAGGTGAATTTATTCTAATATAGTTATGCAATGCAAATGTAGCAACCATAATTTGTATTTGTGTCTCAACATTATATTGTGGCATGTTAGTAAGTACTTTCCACCTCTGCTTCAGGACTCCAAAACATCTCTCAATGCAACTTCGAAGAGATGAGTGCCAGCGATTAAAAGTTTCTCGATCATCTCGTGGAGGTGTGTGTTTAAATTGTTCTAGATGGTACCTTGTTTTGGGATATGGTACCAAATAACCCTTTCGATCTGGATACCCTTTATCAGCCAAGTAGTACTTACCTACATGAAAATTTGATTGAAGCAAAAATAATTTATTAGCATGTAACACATACTATATTCCCAAATTTGAAAAATTATATTCGAAACATAAAAATGATTTGTAAATAAAAATACCTTCAGGTGGCTTAGGAAAATTTAATTCTGGAGTTTCAATCGCATGAAGGAAAACCCGAGAATTATGTGCTGAACCTTCCCAACCCGCCGATACAAATGTAAAACACATATCAAAATCACAGACAGCCATTACATTAAATGTGGGAATTCCTTTCCTTCCTCTATAAGGCATTTGTTGATCCTCAGGTATACATGCTGTTATATGTGTACCATCTATACATCCAATACAATCCTGTAAGAATATCATGTAAATCACATATTAGACATATATAAACATTATAGTTTTATACATATATAGGACACAAATAGAAACCTTAAATAAAATGTACCTTAAAAAATGGCATATATCTTTTATCTTGAGCTATTTTTGCAGGCACACTTGTGAAATCGGGATCATAAGGCTTTATAATATCATGTGCAAGACTCTTCACCTTTCGACAAGAAATTGAATTAAGAACTTCATGAATTGCTCTACTAATAGAATCACCAGAACGTTGAAAACGCTCACCAAGAACTCTATTTGAGGCACCTTGAGCAATTGCGTACAAAAATATGCCAACTTTCTCAAAAATAGGCATGTTACTACTACCATTCATAATCAAAATGCAACAGTCTAACCATGTACAATGTTGGTGCAGAGTAGTTCTCATACGCAAGCAAACATTATGTTTGAGTGAAAATTATGCAAATTGCAAAAAGAGGCATTATGGAAAATCGTTTTAATATATGGAATTTAAACCATAGTCCATAATATTTGTATGATCTTTGTATTATAAGTTGCTAGTCCAAAGCAAACAAATTAAGCTAATAACAGCGACAATTAAGCTCATGAATACAAAAACTACTTCAATTTCCTCAAAATCAATCAAATTGAGCTCAAGTCAAACACCCAAAAAAAAATCCCAAATCCCCACAACTAAAACCCAGTCAAACCCATTTTTTTCCAATTCAACTATTAAAGTCATACTCACTTAACAATCGATCAAACAAAAACCAAACTAAAAAAAAACAGCAATCAAATTAAGCAAACAATAACTCATCAATAAAGGTAATTTTTTAGACAAATCACATACCTTGGTTTCAGGCGATTGAATCTCTTGTGATAATTATGAACCCAATGAAAAATGGAAGAATCTGTACAATGTAAAATTCATACTTTAAAAAAAAGAGGAGCAAAAAAATTAGTCATAATAGAAAGAGGAATTAAAGATTTACCTCGATGAAGAAATTTGGAGATGATACTGTTAATTCCCATAGAATTTGTAAACATATATATATTGTTATTTTTGGGATACTCAAACCTAGAATATCACGCACACAAGAAATTACAGCGCCTGGATAATAGAGATTCTGTTAATCTCAAATATTCATCCATAAAAAGTGGATTTTTTTTCAAAAATATTATTCAAGGTTTGTAAAACATTAATCAAAAGCAAAGTGTATCATAATGTTTTGTGAAATCTTTATATCTCATTCCCTCTGTAATAATTACTGCCATATCGTCACTAACCTTTATCTAGCTTGAATTGCATGCCAGTACATCTTTTCTTTTCATCTAAGAAGCAATACCATAATCATCACCATAGGTTAGCTATTAGAGCGATGCGAGTCAGATATGGAGGATTGGAGTGTAGAGATGAGAATCAGTCTCCATAAATATGTCGCCCTGTTTTCCTTTGAAAAAAAAAAAAGTAGAACGTTGTTATCATAAACTGAACGCTATATTTTATAACGTTTGTGAAAAGCTAGTGAAAAGCTACTTGAAACACTAACCACTACTTCAACCTCTAGCATGCCAAACACATAATTAGTGTTTTGACTTAGTCAAAACACTAAAAGCTACTCCAAAAGCTGTCGCCGAACACGCCCTTAGTAGCATTCCCACATAAGCAGCCGAGGTCATCACAACTATTTGTTGTGCATGTGCATGTAAAGTTTTGATGATGAAAAACAATATGTTCTATAATATGAATAATTGTAACAGTTGATCAAGCAAGTTTATAAAGCAAGTTTATCAAGCTTCGAAGTCAATGAATGAGTGAAGACTTTGAAGAAATGAATAATCAAGATTTTGTTACAAGTTTAGTTACTATATGCAAATGTAATAATATAGAACTATGTGATATATTGTGTGCCAAATATAGAAATGTGAAATTAGGATGATTATTATTTCTTAGAGTTAAGGAAATGTATAATTATGTTAATTTTATATATCTATATTAAAAGGAAATAGAAATTCGAAATTAAAGATTATCAAAGAAAATGGTTTTTAATAATTTTTAATAAAAACCGATTTGCATTTTTAATAAAACGGATTTTTGATAAAACCGAGTAAAAATAGATTTTTGAAAAAATCGGATTTGAGAAAATAAGGTTGGAAAAGAATTTCGAAAATTAAAGAAGTGTGAATAAAGATAAAAAGAAAACAAATTTGGTTATCAAGGTTGTGGATAAACATTGATTTAAGGAAAACGTATCGTCTTAGAATCAAAGATAAAGATGAAAAGGACAAAGTTTGTTTTCTAAAAGGAAAACGTATTATCCCTTAATCTTAGGAGTAAAAGATAAATATCTTCTTGAGAAGGATTTTCGGTTAGTCCATAAGATATAAAAGGGTTTTAAATTCAATTTTATAACTCACATTTTCAAAGAATAACATCGGAGATTTCGAGAGCTGAAAATAATTTCCTAAGCACAGAGTTCTAGTCAGGTTGAGTAACTATTCAAAGTTTGTAATTGTCCTCTAATTTGCTTGAATAAGAAGCACGCGTTTGAGGATCTTTTCTTTCTGTAATTTCATTATTATATAGAGTAGTAACACTTAAGGCTAAGTGTTGGGGAGCACTACTAGAGTCAGTAGTGGGGGAATCTTATTTTATCAAGAGTTTGATATTCTAGGATTCGATTAATAAAAGAGTTTATTTGCGTGGACGTAGTTCTCATAGGTGAGATTGAACCATGTTGTTTCTGGTTTAATAATTGATTTCATATTGAGTTACGTTTTAGTTTTCGCAAAAATACAAATCGGAGATTTACGAGCTAGTAGCATAGTGCTAGACACAGTGCCATTACAGAGTTTTTGCAAAAAGCGATTAAATTTAGTCACTCAATTCAACCCCCCTCCCCTCCTGAGTGTCACCTTGTGTAATAGCCCATGTTTTTAAAGCATGTTCAACAAAGTTAATTATGTTCGTTAGTCTAATTAAGCCTTAATATAAATAAGAGATCATTTGAGAATTATATTATCATATTCTTATGTGTGTTGTGGAAATTTTTGAAACTAGAAATGTTTTGATAATTTGATAATCAAAAATCAGATTTTTTTTAGAAAAAGAAAAAGAAAACCCATTTTGTTCTTGTCTTTCGTGGCTTAACAAGGAGTAGACACCAATGTGTTTACTTGTCAAGTTTTTGTGTCTTCTTTGACAAGAAAATTAAAACCCCAACTCCTTCACTCAACACCCATTCTTTACCGTTATGTTCCTCCATTTTCTCTCAAGCTTAATCCTCCTCGTTGGAGTCACCAGCATCTCTTTCTCCTCAAAACCATCTCTTCGTGATTCGGTGGTGATGTTGTGATATGCCATGTTTATATGGCATTCTTGACACTTTTTCACTACTTACTAATGGGATTTGACACAAGTTTTGTAATGTTATTGATCTTTTTCTCTACTATGTTGTAATTTGCTCTTTGAACCATTTGAGCTCATTTGTGTTGGAGAAAGTTCAAGTTAGAAAGTTAGCATGTCGAAGAAACTCTTTGAAGAGTTATCATAGTGAAGCAAGGAAGTAAGATGTGTGCTTCTTGAGTATTTTTGGTATGAGCAATTGATTTTGAAGAAGAATGAAGGAAGCTGTACGGGCAGGCTCCGCGATCGCGGAGCTAATGACCGCGGGCGCGACAAAATTCAAAGCAAAACAAAGGAAAATTGCCGTGAGCTCCTCCGCGACTTCACCGCGGGCGCGGACCCCCTCCGCGGTCGCGGAGCTTTCCTCCGCGGTCGCGGAGCCCTGTAACGCGGAATTCGGCTTTTCGTCTTCCCCTGTTTTCTGATTAAAAGAACATGTCGTCTTTGTGTTGGGATCGTTTTTCATCTGTTTTTAGAAAATTCAAATAAAAATTGTAATTTTATATTATGGAGAGCTAATCTTCCTTCTTGGTGTATCAATCGAATCAACCATTTTAATCAACTTGTGAGTTCAATTCTTCCTTTTAATTGCTTGAATTAATGTTGATGATTTTTCATGTTCTTCATGTTTGATTGTTTTTGTGCTTAAGTTAACTTGATCAATTAACTTCTTGCTTATTGCAATCTCTACTATCTAGATAATTGTCTGCTTTGAGATTATCTAGGGTTGTAGTTTATGCCCAATTATCGCACGCTCGTGGATGATTGAGTATAAAAAAATCATCATATAATTTCGCATTCGACCGCTTGTGTGAATGCTAGATTACCCTATTGAAATCTCCCTATTGTTATCTAATTGCTTAATTAAACCTAGAACGCTCGGCTAGGTTGTTAGCCATTAAGGGTAAGATTAGAGCGCTCGCTTAGTCTTACCACTACGTTAGGGGAGATTGAATCTTATGATTCACAATAGGGATTCAAGTAACTTAGGTGTTGAATTGTTCAATGATCAAGGGTTGAATTGGTTGTGAAGATTGATTGCCAAGTTCTCGTTTATTATTTGATTTTCCTTGTTTTTGCTTTATTTGTTTCAATTTCATTCCTCAAAACCCCCCCATTGTTACTTAGCACACGTTTAGTCAAACCAAACCTACCTTCTCCGTGGATTCGAACCTTACTTCTTTATACTACGTTTGTGTAGGGTAGTATTGATTTATCTGCGCGTTGGCCGATACAACTTAGGCCTCGCCAAATTTGGCGCCGTTGCCGGGGAAGACAACAAGTTTGGATTGTTATTTGTGTGTTTGTTTGCTTTTATTGTTGGTGTGTGAACCCGTCTTATGGTTCACACCCGTGCTTCTCATATTGGAACTTTGTTGTTTGATTCAGAGATCGAAAGAACGCTTTATAGGTTGAGGAAGGAGATTCGGGGTCATTTTCGTGAGTTACCTTTCTACATTGAAGTTGAGAAAGAAGAGATGCCCTAGAGCTGATCCGACATTGAGGGAGCTTCTGCTCCTAATCTGGACCAGGCACCATTGGCCATCCAATATCGAGAGTTTGGGGAGAATGTTACTTTTGAGCTGAAGTCAGGTCTTGTTCATTTACTGCCAAGCTTCCGTGGTTAAATGGAGAAGATCCAATCAAGCATCTTGCGGAATTCCATGTTGTTTATACTAGTATGCAGCCAAGGGGTGTTACGGAGGATCAAATCAAACTTAGGGCCTTTCCTTTTTCATTGAAGGATAAGGCTAATGATTGGTTCTATCATTTGAGGCCCAACAGTATCAACACATGGAGGGGGATGAAGCAAGCTTTCTTGGAGAAGTTCTTTCCTTCAAGCAAGTTGAATGAGCTTAAGAGGGCCATTAGCAACATTGAGCAAGGTTATGATGAGATCCTTTATGACTACTTAGAGAGGTTTAAGAGGCTCATTGCTTGTTGTCCCTACCATGGTTTTGCCGAGAAGGATCTTGTGTTGTACTTAGTTGGGCTTCTCCTGATGAGAGAAGGATGGTGAATGCTGCTTGTGGGGTAACATTGATAACAAGACCCCACAACAAGCCATGGAGCTCATAAGTGAGTTTGCTGAGAGTTCCCGCACTTATTCTAAGAGAAATACCACTAGAGGAGTTAAAGCGGCAAGTTCTACATCATCTTTGGAGTCGGAGGTGTCCGACCTTAAGGGAATGTTCCGGCAATTTTTGGTGAGTGATAATCAACAACAAGTGAAGGCTTGTGGTATTTGTTCCAACAACGGTCATCCGACTGATTCTTGTCCGACTTTGCAAGAGGAAACCCGAGAGGTGAATGCCGTAGGATATCAAGGACAAAGGAAGTATGATCCATTCTCAAACTCTTACAATCCCGGATGGAGAGATCATCCGGCTTTTAGTTACAAGCAAGGGAATCCAACTCTCCAAGGAAATCAGAATTTTCAACAAGGTAATCACCCCCTTCCTTACATGGCACCATATCAAGCTCAAGGGAAATCCTCTAGCTCCAACTCAATGTCTACCGAGGATATGATCAAGGCCTTGGCTCAAAATGTGACTACTATGCAGTCCAATATGGTGCAATTTCAACAGGAGACAAGGTCTAGCATTCACAATTTGAAAACACAAGTGGGCCAAATGTCTAGTGTCGTGAATAAACTTGAGGTCCAAAGTTCGGGGAAGCTACCATCTCAAACCGAGGTGAATCCCAAGAGGAATGTGAGTGCCATGACTTTGCGGAGTGGCAAAGAGTTGGTTGATCAAGAGCCCGACAGGAGCAAAGTTATGGAGGAGATTGTAACCAGGGAAGAGGAGGTGGAGGTTCTAGTCCCATCAAAAGAAGCTGAAAAATTGGTGAGTCCTAGCTCTCACCAAGAGGTAAAATCTTTTCCGGATTTCAAACCGGTACCCCATTTCCCGAAGCATTAAAGGACAATTGTAAGCTTGAATCTTTTAAGGATATTTATGAAACATTTAGTCAATGTGTCGTAAATATTCCTTTGTTAAAATTGATAAAAGATGTGCCTTTGTATGCTAAGTGGTTGAAGGAAATTTGTTCCATCAAAAAGAAGAAAATTTCAAAAGGGAAGAAAAAGGTGAAGGTTAGTGAACATGTTTCCGCCGTTTTTCAAAAGAGAATGCCTAAAAAATGCAATGATCCGGGCATGTTCACTATACCTATAACCCTTGGTGACACAAAGATTGATAAGGCTATGCTAGATTTGGGAGCCTCCATTAATGTGCTTCCTTATTCCTTATATGAGTCCGTAGAACTTGGTGAATTGCTTCCTACTAATGTTGTCATACAATTAGCGGATTGGTCCACTTCCATTCCTAGAGGTGTATTGAAAGATGTTCTAGTGGAAGTTGATAAGATGACTTTTCCTGCTGATTTTTATGTAATTAACATGGAGCATGATAGGCATTCCGCCCTATTCTTTTAGGGAGGCCGTTCTTGAAAACGGCTAATGCTAGGATTGATTGTGGCACCGGTTCTTTGACCATGCAGTTTGATGGTCAAAACATTGAGTTTAAAATGCATGATGCCATGGGATGTAAAGAGGATCACTCTATCTATTCTATTGATGTAGTTAAGCCGAGTGTTCATGATGTGTTCGATGTGAGGTAAAACTTTTGTGCTTGCATGATGTCGAGCTTCCGACTTTAAACTAAGCGCTTCTTGGGAGGCAACCCGTGTTTTGTATATATTTTATTTGGAGATGAGTTGTTATGTTTTGTTTTGTGTGTTTTGGTGTTTTGTTTCTTGTAGGACAACCTTTGAAGCAAATCAAGAGAGCTGAAAGGGGTGGGTTTCATCACCACTCCCTTTGAAAAAAAAAGGAGAGGAATTGCCGAGAGGATTTCCGCGGGGGAGCCGCGACCGCAGTCGACCTCCGCGGGCGCGACGAAAACATCCGCGGGCGCGGCCCCTGCTTGCACGAAAAAAAAAGAAGAAGAAACAGCCGTGAGCAATTTCGCGATCTCACCGCGGGCGTGGAACGCCTCCGCGGTCGCGGACCTATTCTCCGCGGTCGCGGACCTATTCTCCGCGGTCGCGGACCCAGGTATTTTCTTTCTTTCGCCCTTTTCTCTTCCTTCCTCCTTCCTTCATTTTCGACCCTCTCTCTCTCTTTTCTCACAACTACTCATCCCCTTACGCCTCCCTTCAATTCCTTCACTCAAATTCCTCTCTTTCACTCATTCAATCCCTTTTTCTCACTCTCTCATATCATTTCCCACTCAATCATCTTCAAAAATCTCCACTTTTCTTTTCTTTTTACAAAATCCATTGAAAACCCTAAAATTTTGGGGCTTTTGATTCTTGGAGTTGGTAGGCAATTATGGAGCAGTGGAGTGCACTTGGGGTGTTGTTCTTACTTGGTTAGTCAATCAATCGCATTGTTCTTCCTTCTTTGAGGTAAACTTGAACTTTTCATACTCTAATTTGAAAGTTCCCTTGATTAAGAGTTGTGGTTGGTTGATTATTTTTCTTGTGGTGAGGAGTTGTGATTGGGAGTTGTGGATAATCACTTGTTGTGTTTGTGGTTACTTATTGTGTTGAGAACTTGTTGTGGTGAAATTTTAAGTTTGGAGTTAGGAAGGAGTTGTATTTCGTGGTTTGCTCTTGTTGCCTATTGCTTATGGTGGTTACTAGAGGTTCTCGTCTCCCTATTGCTAATTATTTTCATATTTTACACATTGAGGACAATGTGTCCTTCAAGCATGGGGGAGTGAGATGTGGTTGATATGTATATTTCCTTTAATAAAAAGAAAAAAAATAAAAATCGAAAAAAAAAGAAAAAAAATGATGAAAAGAAATGAAAAAAAAAATGATGAAAAAAAAAAAAAATGAGAGATGAAAAAAAAAATGAAAATGATGAGTGGCTAGGTGAAAACCCGGAAGGGCGCCTAGGCAAAAAGAGAGGACTCTAGTATCATTTATTTATCGGAGTGGTGGCATATGAAGGGTGTTTGAAGCGGCGTTTGGCTAGGTCACTCATTGTTGAAATAAGGAGGTTGTGGTTTAGATGGTGGTAGGTTAGAAAGCCTCTTGTTTTTCATCTTGGAGCCATAAGAGGAATCGAAGGTTGTTTTAAGAGGTAAGCTCTTGGTTTGATGGTGTTATTCCGAACCAAGGCTTTGTTTTGAGGGAGTAGTGTGTGAGTTGAGCTTGGGGGATCTAGGACATGTTAGCTCCCTTGCTCTTTGGTTTGTGTGCAGTTAGCTTGGGTGTGTTGAGGTCATTTCCACCCCCAAGTTAACTATCCTTGTGGATCGTGGAGTGATAAGATGGCTAAAGTTTTGGTGCGTTGAGATTACTTCCCCCCAAACTTTAGCTAGTTGCGATTCATCATTCATTCGCTTTTGATTGGAGTAGTGGTGTTAGGTTTGGATTTTCTGTGAATTTCTCCATGCTTCTCTTGATAGACCTTGGAGATAGAAAGGAGTTAGGATTTTACTCGAGGACGAGTAAAGGTCTAAGCATGGGGGAATTTGATATGCCATGTTTATATGGCATTCTTGACACTTTTTCACTACTTACTAATGGGATTTGACACAAGTTTTGTAATGTTATTGATCTTTTTCTCTACTATGTTGTAATTTGCTCTTTTTAATCATTTGAGCTCATTTGTGTTGGAGAAAGTTCAAGTTAGAAAGTTAGCATGTCGAAGAAACTCTTTGAAGAGTTATCATAGTGAAGCAAGGAAGTAAGATGTGTGCTTCTTGAGTATTTTTGGTATGAGCAATTGATTTTCAAGAAGAATGAAGGAAGCTGTACGTGCAGGCTTCGCGGTCCCGGAGCTAATGACCGCGGGCGCGACAAAATTCGGAGCAAAACAAAGGAAAATTGTAGTGAGCTCCTCCGCGACTTCATCGCGGGCGCGGACCCCCTCCGCGGTCGCGGAGCTTTCCTCCGCGGTCGCGGAGCCCTGTAACGCGGAATTCGGCTTTTCGTCTTCCCCTGTTTTACTGATTAAAAGAACATGTCGTCCTTTGCGTTGGGGATCGTTTTTCATCCTTTTTTAGAGAGAATTCAAATAAAAATTGTAATCTTTTATATTATGGAGAGCTAATCTTCCATCTTGGTGTATCAATCGAATCAACCATTTTAATCAACTTGTGAGTTCAATTCTTCCTTTTAATTGCTTGAATGTTGATGATTTTTCATGTTCTTCATGTTTGATTGTTTTTGTGCTTAAGTTAACTTGATCAATTAACTTCTTGCTTATTGCAATCTCTACTATCTAGATAATTGTCTGCTTTGAGATTATCTAGGGTTGTAGTTTATGCCCAATTATCGCACGCTCGTGGATGATTGAGTATAAGAAGAATCATCATATAATTTCGCATTCGACCGCTTGTGTGAATGCTAGATTACCCTATTGAAATCTCCCTAGTTATTATCTAATTGCTTAATTAAACCTAGAACGCTCGGGCTAGGTTGTTATGCCATTAAGGGTAAGATTAGAGCGCTCGCTTAGTCCTCGCCATGTTTGTGTAGGGTAGTATTGATTTATTTGCGCGTTGGCCCTATGAGTTAAGTCAAGTAATTCAGGTTGAGATGGTTTGGTATGAGGAGTTTATATGTTTGAGAATTATTAAGAATGAGTATTAATAGTTGATATTATTGCTGAGGTGTATCTCGAATGTTGATTGGTGAATCTCAAAGAGGTTAAAGAAGCTTGGAGGTTTTCGGTTATTGGATCGGAGATTAAGAAATTAGATTTCTTATGAGGTAACTTTTATGTTCAGCAAAATGAATTTACATGCCCATGTTATATTGTGTTTTCAATATCATATATCGTTTATAGTCATGGCCATGGTTATAGATGCATTTACATGTGTGAGTTATGAAATTATATTGATTAATATAAAGTATGTTCGATTCAGTTATTGGAATTGTTCGGAAATATTTGTGTTCTAAGAATATGATTTGAGTATGATAATGAGAAACTGATTTCGAAATTGTTTTAGCTGGCTTAGTCTATGAACTGAGATAAATAGTGGGCAAGGTACATGTGGAGGAAAATGATTCGTATATGAGTTAAGACCAGATAAGGTCGAATATTATGTTATGTTATGTTATAAGCCTGTACTTGCCAGCTATTTTTGTTACGTGATTAAGCTATGCCAGCAATATATATTTAATAATGACTTATTTTCTGAACAATTACCAAGTTTGTTTCTGATATGAAAAGCGTTTACGAACCAAAACCGTTTTGACGGGCTGAAGTAAAGTTATTGAGCTTTCCGCTCATTTTAGTTTTTGTTTTTGTTTTGTATTCTCCTCTGTAATTTGCAGGTTTGTATGGAGAGCTCATAGTGGATCAAAAAGGCATAGTTTGGTTGTTAAGATGTAATTAGATTAATGATTCTCATGTTGTAGTTAGAATCATTCAAATAAATATATTAGTGATTCAAAGGTTGTATTTGGAAGTCGTCAAGTGCTTAGTGAATACTATAATATTCAATTGTTTTGAGAATCAAGTAATTATAATATGATATCTGGTTTTGAAGTTATTATGTTGTGGGCCCTGACCCACGGGTCCAGGATCGTGTAAATAGATTATGTTTTCGCTGCAAATGAATGTAAATTTCGAGGTTATTAGGTGTTAATTGAGATTTATTAATGTTAAGTGTGATTATCTAGCAGCTCGGAAATGCGGGCTGTTACACCTTGTGTTCCAACAAGTGGTATCAGAGCAGGCTATTCTCATATGATTAATCTCTAGAGAATGGAAATCATGAATATGCAAGACGACTCTCGAGAAAGACACTCCAAGTGTCGAGTTTTCAATGGAAAGGACTATGGATTGTAACACCCCGTATTTTTATACCGTTTCAATAATTATCTGTATTAATTTATTTAATGAAAATGATTTCAAATTTCTTTTATTAAAAATATAATTTTTTTTACTAACTTTGACTTTACCTTTGAAGTGGTTAAAAAAAAAAACTAAATCCTAGATTTCCTAGGTTAACTAAGTCACGTAACTAATCTATCATAAAGATAGAGTAAGCAAAAGAAAACAAAAAAAAAAGGAAAAAGAAAAAAAAAAAGAGAGAAAATAGAACTTATAAGTTAGAACCCACGGTTCTTCTATTTTTCCTCTGTACTACCTTCCTCTTCTTTCTCCTTCAACCTCTTGTTATACCCAAAAGAAAGCAAACTCAATACTTCATCAAAGCGACTGCTTTCACTATCAATCATCATCACACTTCAACTCTTGTTCGTCCCTTTTATAGTTCTCGATTCTGTTGTGGGTTTTTCGAAGGTTAATATTGTGCTTCGGCTTGCGATTTTCGGGTCGAGATTGGATCAAAAGAATAGTTTTTCGGATCTTTTCTGAGTAATATTACTCTCATTATTTCCCTTTGATCAAGTAAGTTATAATTTCAAGTTATAATCTCGTATTTGGTTGATTATATGAATTTGGGGATTGTTAAATTAGGGTTCTTAGATAAATTAAATTGGGGGAAATTTATAGTACATGAAATTCACATGATTGATTCATGTTTTGTGGTTGATATGACTTAGTTAACATGTTTTCGGATTTATTTTGCAATATTGTCGGTTTCGAAATTTTACCCGAAAACTATTGTTATGTGGATTGTTTGCAGCTGTCGAATTTTTGGTACAATACTGTAATTATTTGGTCAATGAAAGATATCATAAATTAGCATGAGTGTATGTAGTCTAGTGATAATTAAGTGTGGTTTACTGTTGTGGTGTTTTAGTTTGTGAGTAGTTAAGTCTAGTCATGAAACTTGCTTTGTCTCCTTGTTAATATGATTATGCTCGTACTGAACTTGCAATTTGGGCACTAATTTCAACTCAATATTATTTTCTTATGGTCTTGAGGTTAATGGTGGTGTCATTAAAAAAAAAAAAAAATCATACTTGGCAAGAATGCTTTAATTGCAAGTGTTGTGGTATCCTGATGCTACTACCATGTTAATTATGAAATGCTTGACTGAAGTCAAGATATTCACAAGAATAGTTTGAAGTGATTGGTTACATTACTTACGTAGCTTAGTTGCACATACAATCAATATGCCTTATGGATGAAGTTTTATTCCTTTATTTATATGATATACTCCGAATTTATATTTTGACATGAATTGTATTATACAAAAATATGGTATGAGTGTTGTTGCCCTGGGAATGTGTCGAGTCGAGTTAACTCTAGGTGTACCAAGAGTAACTTATACTACATATGTTATTATATTGTAGATTCCGGATTTATAGAAGAATCCTTCTGACTTGAGGTTGAGTTTGTTTGACTTTATTGCTGATAAGGTAAGATTTCTTACTGTGCTTGTACAGATGAGTTGAGAAACTGTATTATAATGTTTGGAAATTTATTTTTACAATGAGATTGTTTTATGAAGTTTATACGTTGAGATTTAAATGGTTTCCGATATTTATATTGAAAGAGTTTATGAGATTATTCATGAGATTTATATTAAAAGGAGGAAGTTCCTCAATGTTACCAAGTTAAGATTTTGAAAGGAGGAAGTTCCTCACCCTTACGAGGGTTTATAGAGTTTTATTGTGGGGTTGCCGGTAAGCGGTATTCTCCGAGTTTGGAAGTATGTTGAGTTAACAGTGTCTCAACAATATATTTTAGTAGTTGGGTGTATGTTGATCAATACACTTGCCATTAGTCTTCCTTCTTGGTTCGTTATCAAGTTAGGGGTATGCAAACTAGGGACTTTGGTGTTTACCTTGTCTAGTGAGCCTAGCTAGCTCATTGGATTCTTATATACTTCCTACTCACAGATTACGAAATTATATTTGAAAGTTTTACGGAGTAGTTCAGAAAGAAAGAAAGATGATTATTAGAAAGTGAATTATATATATATAATCTGTACATAAAAGACTTGGACATGTTAGCTCTAGAATGCTTAACAAATTGAGAAATGTGGATTTAGTTGATGGCTTACCATCTATAAACTTTGACTGGGAAGCAATTTGTAATGCCTGTGCTAGATGCAAACATGTTCGATCCTCTTTGAAGTCAAAAACTTTTGTTAGCATCTCTAAACCCTTGGAGTTAATTCACATGGATCTTTGTGGTCCAATGCGTATAAGGAGTAGAGGTGGTAGCAAATATGTCTTAGTACTTGTTGATGATTTTTCTAGATTTGTATGGACTTTATTTCTTGGTGGAAAAGATGAAACTTTTGATGTATTTCTAGTCCACATTCGAAAAGTCCAAAATCAAACGAATCGCAAATTGTTATCTGTCAGAACTGATCATGACATTGAGTTTGAAAATACAGATTTCGAAAAGTTTTGCAATTACAACGAAATTGACCATAACTTCTTTGCACCAAGGACTCCACAACAGAATGGAATTGTAGAAAGGATGAATCGTACTTTAGAAGACATGTCTCGAACCATGCTATTACATAGTGGCTTGCCTAGAAATTTCTGGGCCGAGGCAGTGAGTATTGCATGCTACATATATAATAGGACTAAAGTATGATCCATCTTGAATAAAACTCCATATGAACTTGTGTAATCCCCCATAATTTTAAAGGATTTTAGAAATATATTTTAGCATTTATATATTTATATTTAAATTAAATTTAGTTTTAAATAATGTGATTATTTAAAGAAGGTTGACTATTTTCAAAAGTCAAATGAAATTATTTTAAGGATTTAAGAAAGGTAAAAATATTTTAATTAAGCATCCTTTAATAAAAGTTTGAAATACTAATTTATATTGGAATAGAAGTCTAAATGGACTTGAGGAACCCAAATTTTAAGTAGATTAGGAAGAAGGAGTTATATTGATGTTAGGAATTCTAATTTTATTTATCCTATTCATCATCAATTTTAATTGAGCCCAATCTCATTTTCCTAAGTGCAAAAGAAAGCCTCCTTATAAATATCTTAATACCCAATTATTTTACCCCAGGCCACACAAAGAATATTTTCTCTCTCCTCTTCCTCAAACCACACATCAGCTTTCTATTTCTCTCTCCTCACTGTTTTTCGTTTTCTCTCTCTCTAATCTTTTCTTTTTCTTCAAGTAACATTTCTTCTTCAACAAGAAACATCACAGAACCTTCAAGATTCTCAATTTCGGTGAGCAAGGGGCTGCTGCGTTACCTGTTAATTCTGGCGGCTTCATCCTCTTCCTTGGTTCTTGACTTTGTTGGTTAATTCTTTTCTTCTTCCTCAAGTTTTCATTAAAGACTATGTTTTTATACTTTATTTTAATGGTAATCATGATTACTGATTATAATTTACTGTTTTAATAAACAATCTTGATTCATATATATATTATATATTATAAGAATAAAAATTCAGATTTGTTTAGTATTGTTAGATGGAAGTTTTAATCATTAAAGCATGGATTTTTAGGTTGTTAATTATTAGAAAACCATAGTAGTATTTTGTACACTATGAGATTGGTTTATATATGTTTAAAGAGGGTTTTATGATTTTATAGGTTGCTGGAATTTCAGAAAAGATTTTATTATTGGAGTTTTAAGAATTTTAATTACTAGTATGGTAGTAGTATGCTAGGAATTAAAAGTAATTGAAGTTTTGATAGTGAAATCAACTTTTGAATATGTTTAAAGGGAATTTAAAATATTTTAAAGTTGCTGTATTTTTATTTAAGAGTAATGATTTTAGTTTATATTGATTTCTAGGCGGAGAATATTCTGTAGGAGACTTTTGAAGAATTAAAAGTGGCCTGTTGACTAGTTTACACAATGTACGTACATACATGTGTGCAATGTGATTAGTATCATGATTTAAGGAGGAAAAAGTTGTACTATCATGTATAGGAACTTTATAAGTTCATATGTGATTTCTGGTATGATTGATTTCTACAAGTTTTATGCTTGTGTGCAAGCATGTTAATTATGAGATTTATTATGAGTTAAAGATTGTCATGTTTGTATGAATTTATTGATGGAAGCATGTGGATGAGAACTTTATTTATTAATTCACATGGGGGAATTAATATATGTTATTGAGATTGAATCATGTTTATTCATGTGTTCCCTTACGAGTATTATTTTCACTACTTTATGAGGACTGTGGGCCTTATTTGGTAAGTTGATAAGTTATGCCTTTTTAAAGGTAAGTTGAATTGTTGGCTAGGATCAACAAATAAGAAGGATTGAGAATTAAAAGGAAGTAATCTTGGGTTGTAAGTTGTGATCACTTATTAAATCCTAAGATAAAAGAAGTTCAGTTATGAATGTTTGATTTGTATTTTTGTGTTGCTTGTATATGTGTCATAACAAGTAATAACATGTAAATAACGTAAAGTGTAACGACGACAGTTATAGACTTTAGATTGGTGCAAGTCTAGAGTTGGACATTAGGAGTTGGAGTACATGGTGGTAGCCCATGGCTTTTTTGGGATATGGATTGATCACCGTCCCTATTATTATTATTATTATTTTTTAAAGGTTCCTCGATATCGCAGGTCATTCTGGAATACGTAGTAGCTCCCGTATTTCGTCTTCTTAGTGAAGGCATTAGTGGTAGGACAACTCAAGTCCAATAACTATTTCATTTGAGTAATAAAAAGATGTTTAGAGTTTAGTTCAGTAGAAGTTATCTACAAATTGTTATATGATTATATTATTATTTATCCCTGCATGTTATTTATTTAGTATCATGTTAGGAATGCTTATGTATTAGTATGTAGTACTTAGCTTTGCTGATTACGTGCTTTGACTATGATTGTGATCATGGCTTTGCCTTATTGATCTTGTGATGACCCATTTTGGTGAGCAGACTCTTTAAAGCATTGACATTACAGGTTCGCAAATGTGCATCGTTGGGAATCTGGAATGGAGAGAATGTGTAAACTAGTATATTTTATTTTCTGCATTAGTAGGAACATAAATTATTAAGTTTGTTTGAGTAGACTTATTTAGAATGTTGGATTTTTAAGTACTTATTATATGTTTTCCGCTGCAAAATTCTGAATAAGCCGACACGTTATCACACGGGGGATAATGCTTTGGTAATTCTCTAAGTTTTATATTGTAAAGGTATTTCTGAAAAGAGAGAATTATCGGGATTTTACAACTTGTCAAAGGTAGGAAACCAAATATATCTCACTTAAGATGTATTGGATGTACTTGTTATGTTCACAATAATGGCAAGATAATTTGGGTAAGTTTGATCCAAGAAGTGACGAAGCACTTTTTATTGGATACTCTCCTCATAGCAAAGCATACAAAGTCTACAACAAGAGAACAATGTGTATGGAGGAGAGTGTTCATGTTATATTTGACGAAACTGACAAAAATTCTCCAGAAGTGTAGGTAGATGATGATGAAGACTTCTCTATTGGACTATTTAGAGAATCATTGAATGCACTAGAAGATCGAAATGCTGAAAAACAGTCAAAGACAACTTCTGGATCACAGAGCATGGCACAGTCTGAAAAACAAAATAACAACTCAGATGAGCAGGAACAAAATATCGAAAAAGCAACCTAAGTTGCCGAAGAGCAACCCATCGAAGATCCTACACAGGACGAAAGCAATTCAAGAATTGAAAATGATAATACCCGCTCAGAGCATGGCACTGTGCCATCAAACGCATCTTTCACTCTGAAGAGGTGGAAACATCAAAGCTCACATCCTACTGATCTAATACTCACGGACATAGATAAGGGAGTTCAAACTCGCTCATGTCTTCATAAATTTGTGCTTTCAATGCTTTTATATCTGAAATTGAACCTATAAATTATAAAATCGCATTGACCGACCCTGATTGGATTCTTGCCATGTAGGACGAACCTACTCAGTTTAAGAGAAATGAAGTTTATCATTTGGAACCTCGTCCCACTACTCAGTCCGTAATTGGAACAAAATGGGTTTTTCGAAACAAATTGGATGATAGTGGGATGATTGTTCGAAATAAAGTCACACTTGTATGTCAAGGATTCAACCAACAAGAGGGAATTGACTATGATGAAACATTTACTCCGGTGGCTTGTTTGGAAGCTATTAGAATTCTGATAGCCTTTGCTGCCTTTAAGAATATTAAGCTATTTCAGATGGATGTCAAAACTGCCTTTCTAAATGGCTACTTGAAGGAAACAGTGTATGTTGAACAACGTCCTAGCTTCATTGATCCAAGTTTTCCTAACCGTGTTTTCAAACTTGATAAGGCGCTTTATGGGTTAAAGCAATCTCCTAGAGCTTGGTATGAACGCTTATCTATATTTTTAATGGAAATGGATTTAAACGAGGCTCAGTAGATAGAACACTGTTTCTAAAAGTAAGGGGGAAGAATTACTGATTGTCCAAATTTATGTTGATGATATTATCTTTAGGGCAACTACAAAATTGTTGTGTCATTATTTTGCTGAACTAATGAAAAGTGAATTTGAAATGTCTATGATGGGAGAATTAAGTTTCTTCCTAGGTTTACAAATCAAACAACTTGAGACTGGAATAATGATACATCAACAGAAATATCTGATGGAGCTCTTGAAAAAGTATGGTATGGAGGACTCGAAAACCTATTCCACACCCATACCTACTGCAATCAAGTTGGATCTAGATGAAAATGGTAAGAAAGTAGATGAAACAATCTACAGAGGTATGATCGAATCCCTGCTCTACTTAACTTCAAGTCGGCCAGATATTCTGCACATTGTATGTTCTGTGCCAGATTTCAGTCATGTCCAAAAGAATCACACTTCAAAGCTGCCAAACGAATTTGAGATATTTAAGGGGCACTAATAACTTGTATCTATGGTATCCTAAAGGAGGAACTTTTGACTTGATTGGCTTCTCTGATGCAGATTATGCAAGATTTCTAGTCGATAGAAAGAGTACTTCTGGAACAGCCACCTTTTAAGGTCCTTGGTTAATCTCATGGTCCTCCAAGAAACAAAATTTTGTGGCTCTCTCCAGTGTAGAGGCTGAATATGTTGCATCTAGCTCATATTGTGTACATGCATTGTGGATAAGACAACAACTTCGAGAATTCGTAGTAACGATTGATGATGTGCCTATTATGTGTGATAATACAAGTGCCAGTAACATCTTGAAGAATTCTGTTCAACATTCACGTACTAAGCACATAGAAATAAGATATCATTTTTTACGTGATCTTGTCGAAAAAGGTAACATAACCCTTGAATTTATTTGTATTGATGATCAAATAGCTGATATTTTCACCAAACCACTTGCTCGTGAATAATTTGAAAAACTTAGAGTAGCATTGGGATTGATTTCTGGTACTTAGTTGAATCATACGTTTCATTGACATATTTTCATATGTTCAGTTGAGTTCAAAAGATTATAACTAAACTTAGTTAGAAGTCCAAAAAAAAAGGCTGGTGTTTCTTGTAGCACCAGCATCTCTAGCTTGAATGGTTGAGTTATTGGTATTGTTTTGGATATTTCTGACCATCTGTAGTGTTTTTTGGTCTTTTTGCTCTTTTTGAAGATGTCAAAAGGGGGAAAATGGAACATATAATATTCTACTTTTACATTAAGAAATCTCAATGTGTTGCTATGTGGATTGAATATAATATGAGCTTGTGGTAGGATTGGAAATTGATGTTATTAAACTGAAGTATGAATGAATGAAAGGTGTGAATAATAGGTGCATATTTTGAGGGAGAATTATTGAATACTTGAGTATTATATTGGTTGTTTGTCATCATAAAAAAGGGGGAATTTGTTGTGCATGTGCATGTTAAGTTTTGATGATGATAAACAATATGTTCTATAATATGAATGATTGTAACAGTTGATCAAGCAAGTTTACCAAGCTTCGAAGTTAATGAATGAGTGAAGACTTTGAAGGAACGAATAATCAAGATTGTGTTACAAGTTTAGTTACTATATGCAAATGTAATAATTTAGAACTATGTGATATATTGTGTGCCAAATAAAAATGTGAAATTGGGATGATTATTATTTTCTTAGAGTTAAGGAGATAAATAATCATGTTAGTTTTACATATCTATATTAAAAGGAAATAGAAATTCGACATTAAAAGAAAATGGTTTTGATAAAGTTTTAATGAAAACCGATTTGTGAAAGGATTTTTAATAAAACAGATTTTTGATAAAATCGAGTAAAAATAGATTTTTGAAAAAATCGAATTTGAGAAAATAAAGTTGGAAAAGAATTTCGAAAATTAAAGAAGTGTGAAAAAAGATAAAAAAGAAAACAAATTTGGTTATCAAGGTTGTGGATTGACATTGATTTAAGGAAAACTTATCTTTTTAGAATCAAAGATAAAGATGAAAAGGATAAAGTTTATTTTATAAAAGGAAAATGTTTTATCCCTTAATCGTAGGAGTAAAAGATAAATCTCTTATTGAGAAGCATTTTCGGTTAGTCTATAAGATATAAAAGGGTTTAAAATTCAGTTTAATAACTCACGTTTTCAGAAAATAAAATCGGAGATTTCGAGAGCTGAAAACAATTTCCTAAGGCACAGAGTATAACACAGAATTCTAGTCAGGTTGAGTAACTATTTGAAGTTTGTAATTGTCCTCTAATTTGCTTGAATAAGAAGCACGCATTTGAGGATATTTTCATACTATTTCATTATTATGGAGAGTAGCAACACTTATGGTTAAGTGTTGGGGAGCACTGCTAGAGTTAGTAGTGGGAGAATATTATTGTATCAAGAGTTTGATATTCTAGGATTCGATTAATAAAAGAGTTTATTTGTGTGGACGTAGATCCCAGAGGTAAGATTGAACCATGTTATTTCTGGTGTTTGATGATTGATTTCGTATTGAGTTACGTTTTAGTTTCCGCGAAAATACAATCGGAGAATTACGAGCGAGTAGCACAGTGCTGGGCACAGTGCCGTCACAAAGTTTTTGCGAAAAGCGATTAAATTTTGTCACTCAATTCAACCCCCCCCCCCTCTTGAGTGTCACCTTGTGTTCCAACACTAATGTTGTAGTGGAATAGCCTCTATTTTCATTTTAGTTTGTCATGTACCCCAAGCCATGTGATGAACTTGTGCTTAGGCATTGGCATACGATTCCAAACCCCTTTAACCCATGTAACCTAAGGTTGATCTTCAATCAGTTGAGCTTGAACAACACTAATTGAATATTTGCTATTATGATTCCAGTTCTGCTTTCCAATTCCTGTGAGCTCATCTTTCACTACTTTACACAAATGTTTCACTATCCAGCTAGCCCCTGCTGCGGCCTTATAATCCCACCAATTATTATTCTTGATATAGATAGCATGTATCCATCTAACCCATGATTCATCTTTATTGCAGCCAATATACCACAGAAGCATGCCCACAACAGCTCTATTCTACACCTTTATATTTCTAAACCCAAGACCACCAAATTTCTGGTTAGTGCACACCAGATCCCATCTGATTAATGTGACGAATTATATCACTATCAACTTGTCCACTCTACAGAAAATGTCTACACAATTCATTAATTTTATTTAGGACACAAAAATCTGAGCACATTAACTATGCACACTAAGCAATACTGAGTTGATGACTTGAGCGTACATGCAAAAAAAGGCTCCTTGTGCTCCATATTTTGATTCTCATAGTCATTTTATCTACCAGTGCTTCACAATCTGCAACTTTGAGAGGCTTAGAGCTTATTGGTACACTTAAGTACCTAAAAGGCAGTTGGTGTTTGACAAAACCAAAAAATTGTGTAATTCTTATAACTTCATCCTCCTCTATAGTAGTGCAGTAAAAACATTGTGATTTTCATTGAATAATAATATGTCAATTTACACTTGTCCAACAAAAGGATATATTGTGTTTACCATTGTAAAAAAAAAACCCCATAATATTCTGCCAAAATATTACAAGTTATTTCTTCAAAAGGAAAAAGTATTACAAGCTACAAGTAGACAGAGGATTCAACCAATGTTCATATTGAGCCCTGAACAACTATGCTGACCTAATGCTCTAATAGTCATTAACCTGCATTCCTACACAAAATAGGAATATTAATAAAAAGGATAGTAAAACAAATGACTACAATTTAAATGTTAGAAAATAAAAACATATATAAGTAGTACAATTACAACAAGTTACTGAAACACGTTGTTAAAAGGAAGTTTAAATAGCAGTTTTATAAAAAAAAACCAAGCATAAAAAACCTACTATCCACATACAAATTTAATACAAGAACCAATATCACATCTTGAAGGCAACATATTTAAGTAAGACAACGATAAAACATTGTATAGATTACAACCAAGACACAAGCCAATTCAACAAACCAAGCATAAAAAACTTTACTCTCAACCAAGGAGAAAGCAACAACAATACGCCGACAATCATGACCCAAAACAAGTTCAACTAATATGCAATACTTGTATTTGGTAAGCAACAAATAACAAGATCTCAAAAACGTAAAATAGGCATGCATTTTATAGAATACACTGTACTAAAAGTAGCAAAAAGTTGGGGAGCTAATGCAGGTGTTATATCATTAACAATTATGATCAGATTTAATTTGCTTACTATAGAGAGGGATTCAAAGGAGTCAAATTAAATTTGACAAATGCAACTGAAATCCAAAGCTTCAAGAGCTCGTTATTTCCTGAAAGCTAGGAGCCATTCGACCTTAACCGCAAGTGCACCCGTCTATAAGAGCATCATATAAAATAGAAAATTGAAATATAGACCATTGAATGTATCTTTATTGAACAAAATCAAAGACTCGGCTAACCTTATTACACAAAATGGCACGCCAAAAGTCACAATCAGAAGCCATCAATGATTCCTCAGATGAGTAGAACACTGTAAATGAAAGAAAATGAACATGAATGAAAAAAGATATAACCTCTCTAGCAGTATTTAAAAGATATAAGCACAATGGACAGAACCCATGTACTTACACAGATTAAGGGTCCATTTAGCGATTGGTTATTCTCGATAACCATAGATCATAATTAATTTAGAAAGCCATTCGTTTAAGAGTAATCTTTCAAGAAATATCTCTCTTGTAAAGAACAACTTACTAAAATCAATAATAGCATGTCTTTCTTGCAAAACACAGTGGCAAAGCATGTACATAGGATCATTGGAGAGATGGTGTAACATATTAGTGTCCAGCTGTGAGCTATGATCCAGTAGCACTTTAAGTTCATCACTTAGAGAGTTCTGTAATAACAATCGATCTCCAAGACGGGGAATAACCGAGGGCGACGGAGTTCTCTGTAGGGAAACATTGGTTTACACACCGACACCAAAAGCAATATAGCGTGACAATATTATTTATAAAAAAATAGAGAAAACTTGAGTTCCAAATACTTTGGACCATTAGCTTAGTTTAAGGGAGGTTGAGACCATATAAAAAGAGAAAGCTCACTTCTTTTGCTCAGTTGTGGAGGACAAGATAAGCAGTCCTAACTGTCCCTCCTCCAATTGGCTCAATCACCTCATAACCTTCCATATGACACTTCATTTCTCCATTTTCGAATCAACCCTCCAAAAACCAAGAAATTTCACAATTTTTTTTTGGATCAGTGAGCCCAACTATATCAATTACTCACATGTGTACTTAACAAACAACAATTTATTAATCAAAGCACATATATAGCATTCAACATCTCAACATCATTAAAGATCATAAGAAGCGGAAGACTCACAACATGCCGCTAGGGATGGTAGTGGGTAATGGACCCTACCCGGATCCGTGGATCCAGATATGTTTTTAGCGGATCTGGATCCTCAAAATTTGGACCCGACGGATCCGGGTAGGATCTGGATCCTCGTGTTTGAAAACGAATCTGGACCGGGTAATGAAAAATTACCCGGATCTGGATCCGTTTATCCGTTCTTTTTAAGTTAAAATAAAAATATTGAATAAAAATATAAAATATAAAAGTAAACCCTAAATCACTTAAGCCGTTTCACTTTCTTACTCGGCCACTTCTCTTCACTATTGTTGCACGCTGTCACGCTCACGCAAGCCGCAGCCCTCACCCAGTGACGCTGACGCCTCACTCCGGCACCTGACCACCACGCCAGAACTCAGTTGGACCGTCGAGCAGTCGGACCACCGCGCCAAAGCAGCGAACATCACAGGTATATCATTTTCTTTTTCGCCGGAACCCTAATTTTCGGTTTGATTTTCGTTTTCGAAAGTGACTTGAAGTATTTTCGTTGGTTTTTGTTGTTGAATTCCGTTAGTTTATCAATGTATATCATTTTGCTCGCGAATTTCAGCATCATTTCGGTTTCATATTTGAGCATAATTAAGTTTTTATATTTAAGTATCGTTGAATTTTTATATTTCAGCATCATTGTTATTGTTATTGCAAATCTTGTTGATTTTTTGGTCTATTGATTGAGTTTGTTGAAATTACTCTTTCATTTGTTTAGTTTTGATGATGTTTGTTGTTGTTGCTACTTTATATCATTGTGTGTAATCATATTCTTGTGTTTATTTTGTGAAAATGTAGTTTGTATGCTGAATTCTTTTCAAGTTTGCATGCTGAATTTTTTTGTGTGTTTTTCAGAGTAGTGTTGTTTGTAAATTGTAATTATGGATGAACAATTGTCGTTTAAAGAGAGTGATGCTGGTTCTAGTCACCCTAATGAAGAACCATTTGTTATATTGGGTGATTCTGATAAAGAGGATGATGTGGAAGGATATGTTGAGATTGGGGTTGATACTAGCAAAGAAGAATTATCTGGTGGTGGTAAGAAATGTAAGAAATTGACTTCTACAGCCTGGGAAACTTTTGATGTAGTTGTAGTCAATGGTGTTAAAAAGGCAAAATGTAAGGATTGTAATAGCTTACTCTCATACTCGGGAGCTAATGGAACTTCACACCTCAACAAACATGCTAGAAATCATTGTTCCGGAAGGCACTTGAGGCTTGCTAGTGGTCAATCACAATTAAAGTTCAAGAAAGTATCATTTGATCAAGATGTTTCAAGGAGAGAGTTGGTTAAGATGGTAGTAGTACATGAGTATCCTTTGTTAATTGTAGATCACATTGGTTTTAGGAGTTCTGTCAAGAGTTTGAATGATGATTTTAAGATGATTTCAAGGAATACATTAAAATGTGATGTGGTGTAGATGTTCAACAATGAGAGAGGTTCTCTTAAGGCTTTGTTAGTTGCTAACGAGGGTAGAGTGGCAATAACAACTGATATGTGGACTGCCTCCAACCAAAAAAGGAGTATATGGCCGTGACATCCCACTTCATTGATGATAAGTGGATTTGCATAATCGAACAATAAGGTAATTTTGCTTATTTCATTTATAATTCTAACATGTTTCTGTTATTTACTTTTGTTCCAACTTGTGGTTATTTGCCTATTTGCGTTTATAATGGTTAACATGTTGGTATTTTGGTCTTTTTTATGTGCTAAATCTTGCTTTTATCATGGTTAAATAGGTTATGTTATATTCCAAGTCCGCATACAAATGGGGTCATTGCTAAGATTCTTATGGAAACTTTGTCTCAATATTCTTTGAAAAACAAAATTTCTTCTGTGGTTGTTGATAATTGTAGCACAAATGATGTAATGATAAATGTGTTGTTGGACAAATTGGAGAGTGATTGTTTGGTGTTAAATGGAGAATTTTTGCATATGAGGTGTAGTGCTCATATTCTTAATTTGATTGTAAAAGATGGTTTACAAGTAATTGATCATGCTATTGCCAAAGTAAGAGAGTGCATTGCGTTTTGGATGTCCACTCCTAAAAGAATTGAAACTTTTGAGGATGCATGTTGTGTCTTGAATGTGACTAAAACAAAAAGGATTGGTCTTGATGTAAAAACTAGGTGGAATTCTACTTTCTTGATGCTTGAATCTAGTTTGCCTTTCAAAGATGTTTTTAATAAATTGAAACGTAATAAAAGGCTTAAGATTTCCGTTCCTAGTGATCGTGATTGGAATATGGCTACTATTGTTTGTCAAAAGTTAGAAATATTCTACAAAGCCACCAAAGTTTTCTCCAATAGAAATCATCCTATTGCAAATTTGTTTTTTCAAACAATTTGTGAGATTAAGTTTGCTTTGAGGCGTTGGGTGCAAGATGATATTAATGAGGTCATTAAGACAATGGCTATGAGTATGGTTGATAAGTTTGACAAATATTGGTATGAGATTAATGGGATTTTGGCTATTGCGGCTATTCTAGATCCTATAAACAAAATGGATTGTGTGGCTCATTATTTTGAGAAATTATATGGAGATGAAGCCAATAGTGAAATGGCAACAATGAGAAGGACCCTTGATAAACTTATTCGTGAGTTTGAAAGTAAGAATAATGTAGGGAATGGACAATCATCACCATTAAAGAGAGGCTTTAATGAGTGTGGTGATGAAGATGATTTTGCTAGATCTAAGAGACAAAAGGTTAGAACAACACCATTAAGGGATGAGGTTGATAACTACTTGGAGAGTGCTACTATGCCGGAGGATAATGAATTTAATGTTCTTAATTGGTGGAGGAGAGACACAAATTATCCAACTTTGAGAAAAATTGCTAAGGACATTCTTGCTATTCCCGTGTCTTCGGTTGCTTCGGAGAGTGCTTTTAGCATGGGTGGAAGAGTGATTAGTGCTCACCGTTCTAGGCATCATTCTCAAATCGTGGAGGCTTTGACGTGCTTGCAAAGTTGGTTGATTGATGATGTGAAAGGTAATATTTTACTTAGAGTTATTTATGTATAAAAATAAATTTTTTTCTTACTTTTATTATATAACTTACATTATTCTCTAATACATTTTTTTTGGTTTATAAATGACAAAGGCACACTTGATGGAAAGAATTTGTCATACACAATTAATGAAGATTGTGATTATGATAATGAAGCTCAAGATATCATTGACATGGTGTGTAGTGTATCATCATTTCGTTGTTTGTTTATATTTGTATATAATTTTTACTAATATTCTTATTTGGTTGGTTATTGTGTTGCTTTTTTCTTTGCTTTAGGATGTTGATGATATTAGTAGTGATGAAGAATAGCCCTCTTGAAGTCTTGGACTATTGGTAGATGGACCAAGTGAAGAATGAAAGATGTAAAATTGCAAAGTGCAAACTATGTTTAATTGTTTGTAAGAATTGTAGAATTTGTAATATTATTGAAATTTGTTAAACTCTTAATGTTATTTATTTTGGATTTGAAACTTAATGTAAGTGGATGCTTGTATCGATAAATGGCGTTGTTATTGAAGTTTTGTTAAACTATTCTAATGTTAGGATGAAAATTAGGTTTGTTTTAAGAAAAATCAATTAGGATCCGTTTTGGATCCGTTTTGGACTCGGATCTGTCGGATCTGGATCTGGGTCCTCAAATTAATTACCCATCGAGTCCGGGTAGGATCTGGATCCTTAGTTAAAAAACGGATATGGATCCTATAGAATCCGGTCCAGATCCTACCCGTTGCCATCTCTACATGCCGCGTTAGAGCGGCAGAATGGTCGGCGCATCTAGAACTCTGGCGTAGCAGATGAAGTGAGAGGAAGAATGTGCGAACGGGCCGAGTGTCGAGGGTTCGGCACACCAAGGGAGGTTACAACAAGGACTATCGAACAAGGGCATGGGAGGGAGAGATGCAGGGTAAGAGAAAGTGAGGGTGAGATGAGAAAATATAGGAGAAACAGGAGAGGAGATACGAGGGTTTGATGAGAATGTAGGGTAAAGGAGGGGAATATAGGGTTTTTGATCAAAGTCCAAAAAATTCAATTGTTTTAAAGCCCTCACAAATGAATTTTAGGCCCGTGAGAATGTTTGCAAGAATAATTCAGCTACTGGTGACGAGCTTCTATAAATCTACAACGAGAAATCACCCCATTGTAAAAGGTTATGTAACATCCCTCCCTAGTTAGCAGGTTAATTAAGACTAACTATAATTAATTAAAAAGCTAAGCTGCTAATTAGAGATGATGTTAATACAAATTCCTAAACCACCCTTCCCTGGGAGGTTGAGAAATCTGTATATATCTGAATTTGTTTTATGAAATCAACTTAAGATACTTCATTATTACATCATAGTCTAAGGATTTAGATATTCGAGTTTAAAAATATAAGTTACATCACATAGTCGATTTATACAATAAACATAACGTAGCGACAGAACACATAGTACGAACATTCCAAACTAAGCTAATCTTTGACCTTCAGCTAAATCCTGCAAAATAGCTGAATCTGCCCCCACAAGGACAGGTCCAAAAGAACAAACAGTCAGCTTACGCTGGTACATAAGAATCGTTGTTTGAAGCTTTACTTTCTTAATTGTTAATAACACTTGTTTATGGAATTTATGAAAACTACGAATATGTTTTGTGTGGGAAACCTACTGTTTTGTTAAGAAGTTATAAGTAGTTGATTTCAACGTCTTAATTATGATTCTTGGTTGATGATTTTATAATTAGAAATCGTTGCATGTCAAGTTCCTCTAAAACCGATCAAACCATGCTTCTACTTCGAATGTGCTTTGTTTAGATGCCTTCATTGTTGCTGCCCTTCTATGATAACTGTAAAGTACTTATATTGATTGTTGATCAACCTTGTATCACATCTTCCTCTTATATTCAATATAACCTCTATTTCAGAAGTATACAACACCTAAAAACTCGAATTTTCGCTTCATTACTTGTTGAACTTGTAAACCCTTGTTCCTTTGGTCCTTTCAATGTTTTTTCATGATGAATACCTACTGCCTCTTTATATATATTAAGTGTGAAACCTAACTTTGGCTAAAACAAATAAGTACAAGTGATCATTGCATAAAATCATTGTTCATTAACACCAAATCGAGAACCATCTAAATTGACCTATGTTCTCTTTGTGTGAAGTAATCTTCTATGTGTTAAGTGCACTCTATGAACCCTTCACGTACTGCCATATCGTGATAACCCTGTCTTTAATCACGACCTTTATTAATCATAGCAGTCTTTTGAAACATGGTTGTTAAGTCACCTTTCCAAATATAATGGAACTTGACATAGCAAGCTTGTTTTTCGAAACTTGTTTTGATAAGTCAAGTTGATTATAAAGTTGGTTTGATCAAGTATTGGAAAATAAAGTTTTTGAATATATTTGATTCATAAAAACCCCAAATTGAGATGATGCATTATATTGAGTTGATGAAATTACTTGAGACTCAGTTGGGAACTTTGATAAATGACTTGATGTCTTTTTTGATCTTTTTCACTAACATTTCATCTTTGAATTTGACATATTAGCAAAATCATCTTATGTATTAACTAGTTTGTTATACTTGGAACCCAAAAATTATCCTTGCAGTTCACTATATGCTTTTCTTAATGATATTAGTTCCAATTTGCAACTCAGAGATTTGATTTCCAAAGGAGGATTGATGGTGTTAGTTGTTTGGATTAAATTATGAGATTGGGTATTAAGATATAAGTTCTAGAGGTTATGTTAAGTTTATATGATCATGGGTGGTGAAGAGTGAGTTGTTGTGTAGAAATTAGTTATATTTGATAATAAGGGTTGTTAAGAAAGTTTAGGAGTCGATTATTTTTGTATCTGAACTTAGTGAGCATTTTTGCTAATTATTATTATTATTTTGAGATGGTGGTTTGGAAAATTGATATGGAGATAATTTATGTTGAGTTCAAGATGGAGATCCAATTTTCGATTGTTGGAGGTTGTATATAGTTGTTCTTCAGTTGAGGTAACCTTTATGTTCAACAAAATCTATTCAAATGCCCGTGTGTGCGTTATATTGAATTTTAGATATCATATATCGTTTATAGTCATGGACATGATTATAGATGCATCTCTATGAGTTAGTTGTGAATTGCTACTGAAATGTTATAAAAGTATCCATTTGTTTAGTTAGTGGAATTGTTTGGAAATATTTGTGTTCTTGGAATATGATTTGAGTATAATAATGAGAAAATGATTTTGAAATTGTTTTAGCTGGCTTAATTAGCTTATGAACTAAGATGAATAGTGGGCAAGGTACTAGTGGAGAGAAATGATTCAGAAATGAGTTAAGACCAGAAAAGGTCGAAGATTGTGTTATGTTATGCTATGAGCCTATACTTGCCAACAATTTATGTTACATGATTAAGCTATGCCAACGATATATTTAAAAGATGAATTATTTTCCGAATAATTACCAAGTTAGTTTCTTAGATGAAATACGTTTACAACCCAAAATCGTTTTGACGGGCTATAGTAAAGTTTCTGAGTTTTTCGCTCATTTTAGTTTTTGTTTTTGTCTTGTATTTTCTTCTGTAATTTGCAGGTGTATGTTCGGGTTTTAAAATGAATCAAGAAAAAGAGGTTTCAGTTAAGAGATGGAAATTAAATTAGTGATTCGAAGTTATATTTAGAATATAAGTTGTTCAATATTAAGTTCTCATTTGATGTTTCGGTATTATATTGTTTTGGAAATCGAGTAAGGTATTATGTAATCTTTTATTGGTTTTGAAGATGATTTGTTGTGGGCCCTGACCCACAGGTCCAGGATAGTGTAAATAGGTTATGTTTCCGCTGCGAGTAAATATTAATTCGAGGTTTATTAAGCGTTGATTGTAATTAGTGAATCTTAAGTGTGTTTATCTAGCAGCTCGGAAGCGCAGGCTATTACAGGTTAACATATTTGTGGTAACTAAATACAAAACTCGATGTAATAGACTCTTATTTACGACGAGAAACACGTTAGGTCGCTAAATTGAGGTAATATGCAATTATTGATATGAATATAGTAGAGACTTCTCCCTCTTTATTTGAAGTAAATTGAAAATAAGTTGACATATTGTGTGCAAAGCCCTCCTTTCACCCATGTGATTTGGTTTTTATTTTCACCCCTTGTAAAAAGATCCTCAATTCCTCCCTCTCATTAGGAGGGAATTCTTCTTATATTATAAACCACCCTTCTATGTACGCGACACGTGCTCGAGTGCTTGGGTATGTTTTCAAATTTCATCTAAATATAATTTTGAAAGTGTAATTTACTATCATTATAGTACAAACTACACTGATTTATAAAGTAATTAGAAAATGTAAATTACACTAATTTATAAAGTATTTCGAAAATGTGATGAGTATTTAGATGTAAAGTTTTACAATCAAATTAAATTTATAAAAGTTTTTTTATTGAGTAATCATTTTTCTCATTATGTCAAGTTACTTTGCTAATGATTATTTAGTTTATTATTAGAAATTCAATAAAACCTCTATACACACCATGACCCATCTTTAAATTAAAAAAGAATGAAATTGAAGAAAATCTGAATATGCAATTATATATTTAGCATTTTAGCTAATGACAAACAAGATTTTTCATAGACGACACTATAGCTTCCTGCCCATTAGCTTATATAATAGAGATTTATTCTTTCTTTTAGGTTTTCAAAATTAAATCGGGTGAACAATATAAGAAAATTACGTGAAGTTATTTAGACATTCTTATATTTGTATTAACATAACCTTTTGTGTGATTTTTTTTTTGAACAAAAAAAAACCTTTTGTGTTAGTAAATCAGCTCCCTTATATTATAAAGATTATTTCCTTATTAATAGATCATTTAGATATTGCTCGATGAACTTGGAATTAGGTCATTGACAAACAAATGCAAGATGTTCTGGTCCATATGTTCTTTTGCATTAGTAGAGGTGGCAAACGAATCATTTGGATCCGGTACATACCAGGTTATAACGGGTCGGTCATATTTGGGTCAAATTTGTGTTCGGGTTACGTTAAGGATAGGTTCGGTCAGGTATGGGTCAATCGAGTTAGATCAGGTTTTCAATCTCACAAATAAAATGAAGACTGAGTAAGGGCATGTTCTTTTCGGCATAAAACAGCTGAACTGAACTGAACTGAACTGAACTGAACTGAAGAGAGCTGAACTGAACTGAACTGAACTGAAGAGAGCTGAACTAAACTGAACTGAACTGAATTGAATTGAATTAAATTGAATTGAAATAATTTAATGTAATAAATATAAAAATAATATTTAAACAATAATAATATGAATATTAAATAATAATTAATTATAATAATAAGTAATAATAATAATAGTATTTTGGATATTTTAAAATGAGAGTTATAAATAAATAATATTAATAATCATAAATTAATAATAATTAATTTATATTATTTGTATTAATATATTAATACTTGATGATGATTATATAATAACAATAATATCTAAGAAGTAAATTAATATTACGATTTTAATAATATAATAATATTTAGTAATTAAAAATAATGATTGGATTGGACCGCGAAAATTGCATCATAAACTGTTTTGACGCGATTTGATTGGTTTATGGGCTAAAAAAACGTGGGTTATTTGCGCTTTGACCTAAACCATGTTCCTCCTAATAATAATACTAATAATAATGAGTAAAGATATAATAAACAAAATAATATATAGAAATAATAATAATAATAATAATAATAATAATACTTAATAGTAATGATATAAAAATAAATAATAATAATAATAATAATAATAATAATAATAATAATAATAAGAGTAAATAGTAAAATAAATTATACCGACATAATAATAATATTTAACAAAATGGTTATAAAAGAATGGAGCTGAACTGAACTGAGCTGAACTGAACTGAACTGAACTGAACTGAAGAGAGCTGAACTGAACTGAACTGAACTGAAGAGAGCTGAACTGAACTGAACTGAACTGAAAATAAGCTGGGGAGAACAGACCCTAAGTTAAATAATTAATAGACAATGGCTAAATCATATATAATATTTCAAGATAATTTTTTCCTTAAATTTATTTTAAAAATAACTAATATAACAACTTTTCGGGCCGAATTTAGGTCATCATTATCGAGTCAATTCGGGTCGGGTCAGTTACGATTTGGGTTCGTGTCATATTCAGGTTTCTTTACTTTTGGGTCGGATTCTTATAGGGTCGGTTTATTTCGGATTTCGGGTCATTATTTTTGGGTAAAAAAGGGGTTCGAATCGAGTATTTCCGATGGAGTGAACGGATACGGTTCTATGTTGGCGGCTAAACTCAGAACGCTAGATTGAAGTATTCAAGATTGTCAATGATCTGCGCACTCCTTTTCCATCAAAGACAGGGAGACTTGAATAACTTTTTGGCCAACATCACTGATGACGTTACGATTATGGAAATAATTATACTATATTACTACCTTTGCTATTATTGTTTTGTTAGGCATGTGGTGCACTGGTGGTGACTTTTTTTGTTCGGGTACTTTTGGGCATTTTAGATCTGGAAGGAACTAAATTCGGATGTGTACATGTGTTTTGGTTTCGACAATGATAGACTTGAGACGTTATTTAATTTATGTACTATGGAAATAATTATATTATCTTTGTCATAATTGTCTTGCTAGTATATATATGTATGTGATTATCATGTTTCAACTTATTGGGTATACATTTTAAATTTCACCTTGAAAAGGCAGAAGTTACCCATTTTATAAGAATTCACCAATTAAATTAGTATGATCTCTAGTATGAGACCTTTTAGTAGAAACCCAAATACAAATACGTACAGGTTAGGCCCAAAGCAAACAATATCATACTAATGGTGGGATTGCAGGTGAACTCGTGGGCCCAAGAAGTGGTACCATAGCCGACAGTTTGGTTGGGAGAACATATAAATACAATGGTGGATCGCATGGTTAGCCTGTTGAAGCACGCAGGGTGCAGAGAAGTGTAGCTCGGTGTGGGTGCAAGTATTTAGTGGTGTTCTTATGGTTCTCGAAAATGGCTGATTCAATTAATGCATGCACATGTGGTTGTAGAGCTGGAATATATTATGGGTGCAACCTGGAAGCATGAATGCACTGGAAACATGTTGGTTGCAGGCATAGCAAAGAGGCAGGGTGCATGAGATCTAAGAAGATGTGGAAGGCTCTTAGTGTGACCTCGTGATGGAAAATCTATGCTTGGTTCCTTTGTCAAAAGTCTTCCTGATATTATGGGAGTCAGACGTGTTTCGTGGCTTCGCAACGGTACAAGATGACTAGACGGATTATCGCTATAAGGGAGCTTGGGAGGTGTGTGGTCTTTGGTTTGAGGAGAAGATTGTTGGGTACACATCCCAAGTCCCATATTAGAAACATAAGGAGTTACCTAGCTAGTTTATAAGAGTTCTTTTTTTGCAAATAATAACCAAAACCATATTTACAACCAAACTAGCCTTTAAACAGGCAAAAAAGGGCTATCTATACATGTAGAAAGTAATATCTACACTAACTCTTGAATCCAATCTTTATCTTTACTAGGGATTTTTCTAGGAAGCACAACTATAACACGACTTTCCATTACAGTTTGTAAGTGTTTTATCACACTGGGCAGCATAGGGACTTTGTGATTCCATAAGCTTTCATTCCTGCTCTACCAAATTGAGTAAATCAGAGCTACAATAGCAGCATAAGCCACATATATCGTTTTTGTACTTTTGATAGCTTACTAGTTTGAATCCATCTCAGCAATCTCTTCAAATCAACTGCATCCCCTCTAATATGAAGCCATCTTTTAATACTCTGCAGACAAGTGCTGCTATAATGGCACTCAAAAAATAAATGTGAATGACTTTCAGTATAGCTCCCACACAACAAACAATTCTGATAAGCACAAATTCCACGTCAATGTAACTTATCAGTTGTTTGAAGCTTCTGCTGCAGTCTGTAGACCAAGCTAGAAAATAAATATGTGCTTGGGTACATTCAGCATATTCCAGCAGGCTTTGCTCCAAGTCACCTGAGGTTGATGCTGAACTAATTTGCTATACACTTCCTTAACTGAGTAAGAAGACATAACTCTCAGATCATTCAAGGATAGTACTGGTTTTAGCTTCTCTTTAATGTCACACACTTTCTTCCAATACCAACTTGCTCCCTTATTTGGAGTATAATGCTATCAATCTACATCTTTGATATAAACAACATCAATACATCTAATCTAAGCATTATCCTTCTTATTAGCAATAACCCACACATATCTGTCCATATTAGCCACATTCTACATTATAACTTTTATGAACCCAAGCCCACCAAATTTCTTACCACATCATCGGTGGTTCTAAGCCACCAGTCTAGGCTTTTGAGAATAAATCTCACCACTCCAAAGAAAGGATCTACATATCTTCATGATCTCATACAACACTTTCTAAGGTAATATGTAAACCTGAGCCCAATATTGGTGTATACTCATTAACACAACAATAATGAGTTGCACTCTTGCCATGTAAGACAAGTTACTAGAGCTCCAGAACTTGATTCTGCCAATCATTTTCTCAATCAAGACATCACGGTGTGCTACTGAAATTTTCCTTAAACAAATAGGAACACCTGATAAGAGGTTTTTAGTGTGTTATTAAGGTACCACACAATAAGCAATTACTAAGAGCATAGTAAAGGAAAGTCAAGGGTCGATCCACGGGAAAAATGAAATTAATCAAAGGCTAACAAGTCTAAATTACTTAATTGAAGGGTTTTGGGGGTTATTGAATGATTTGGTAACAGCTAAAACTAACTATTATCAAAGAACTAGCAAATAACACGAGATGAAATTTCAAATAGGATGACACTAGAGTTCAGGTTACTAGTATGGATCAGAATGGACAATGATTATTAATGCAATTGTGATTCAAAGGCAATAATTATGCAAGGTTTAGTTTTCCTCTAAAACACTTGATTCATCTCTCGAACGACCCTCAAGAATAATCACTTAATCAATTAACTAAATCTTCTCTTGAATAGTCTTTAGTTGATCGATTAAGAAATTCTATAATTACAGAAAACACCTAATAAAGGATCCCCATAATTTCTACCCAATATCTTGGCCTAAAAATTAAATTGATTCATGGGGATGATAAAAGAGTTCAAAATTCGATTAAGAACATTTGAAATCAAAATATCTAAGCGTAAATGTGATCAATATCTATCATAAGGCCTCAAAACACCGAGATTAATGCATAGACATCCTTAAATCATCACAATCACATTAATAATACATTTAAACCCTAATCCATACTTTCACCCTAATCCTAGATAGGAGACTACTCACTGATCATGGATTCTAAGCATAAAAACATGAAATGTATAACTAATTTAGGGCTAAATATGATTAAGCAATGATTAAACTAGTAACAATTAACAATTAAGAAACTACAATATATGAGATCTAACAATAAGGAAGAACAAATAATAACAATGAAAAGAGAGAATAAAAAATGAAAACTTTGAAACTAATTGAATTAAAAAGTACCTTCAATGTGTAGGAATCACAAACTATGATCTAGAATCACAAACTATGATCTAGAATCCCAAATCTTTGACAAAACTAATGTGTTTATCTCTCTAGTATAAACCCTAATATTACTCTCTAAAACATAGAATAAAGCATCATCTAAAAACAAATCAACTCCTTCTTTTAACTAGGCTCGAGCCTTACAAAATTCCCACAGAAATAAGAGGTGCAACACAGTTTAAGTGGTGCGGGCGCACCAAAGTTACTGTCAACTGTGTCCAAGTTTCACACAGGCTGGTGCAGGCGCATCGTTGAAATTGGTGTGAGCGAACCCTGAGCTGGTGTGGGTGCACCTCACTTTCTAATTTCTAGGAACTCAATATGGAGGGTGGTGCGGGCGCACCAATGTGTACGAGCACTTCTAGGTAGTGCGGACGCACAAAGCCCTTAATCACACTTTCTTTCTTCATTTCCCGCATATAAACTCCCGCCTTATGTCGTGTCTCCCAACTCTCGACCTTAGAATAGGTCGCACCTACAATCACAGCATGGGAAAACACAGTGAAAGCAAATGTACTTAATATTCAGTCAAAATTGACCGAAAATCTAGCAAAAGGTCACTATGATCAACAATGATCAAGTGAAAGAAATAGAGAAGGAAATACGGAAGAAAAGGGAAAAAAATGAATAAAGAGGATCAAAATAAGTTAAAAGGAGCTCATAAAGTGTGTTAGAAACACACTTATCAAGCTCCCCCAAGCTTAGCATTTTAATTTTCCTCACGTAAACCAAGAATGAGAAAGAAGAAAGAGAAGAGGAGAAAAAGATGAAAAAGAAAAAATATGCAACAAACTAGCCTAAATGCTCTATATGTGAAGCTACAGACATGACATGCAAGCTAAATGAGTTAATAACAAGATTTAGGAGACCAACCAAACACAAGAGCGAAGAGGAGTAGGAAGCACAAGAGTGACTCAAGAGATCCAATCCTCCGATCAACTGAGTATCCTTGAAAAACAGACTTTCTGAATGTGATTTCTCACTCCTCTCCACTTCCAAGTCCCGAGTTTGACTTCTCTCTAAGGATGCTCAACCATAATACCTCGCCTCTACCACATTTTGATGACCCTCATCATTGTACAAAATCTCACCCTCCACTACTAAATTGACCAAGTCTAATCTAGAATTCAAAAAGGACTTTATTAAGGTTGTAACCACTAGTGGAAAAATAAAGAAGGGTTGCGCTAAAAAAGGCCCTTGGGGCTGCGCTTTTTGACAGCAACCCTTTCAATAGCAGCCCTTTACTTTTTAAGTAGCGCTGCGCTTTTCAAGCGCTGCCCTTCTAAGCATGAAGGGCTGCGCTTTTACCTAAAAAGCGCAGCCCTTCTGAACCAAAAAAAAATAAAAAATAAAAATATTTTTTTTGCATTTTTTTACTCCTAAATATATCTACTCATATTGTTTAAACAATCCAAAACAAAAATATATCTTACAGCAAAGCAAAAAGCACAATTAACTCGTTTGAAGCTACAATTAACCAAGTTCTTTCTGTAAGAATCGCACATTTCAACTGAACTATTATACAAATAAACAAACCTAACAGAGATAATAAAACAGCAACTAAACAAAGGCAACTACTAAAAAAACGGACGAAGTATATAGTGTGCAACAAAAATTGTTCAATTGGAAATTGTCTACACACCATAACACACACTTACAGCATTATAACTTAAACCTTAAAAACCGAAAAAAATATGATATTATTGCATCTAAACTAAAAAACGAAATTAAATAAACTAAAAAACAAAAAAGTATAATGAAATCAAATCTGGAACTAAAAAAGTATAATGAAATGAGAAAATAGAGAGAAGGAAAATAAAAAAAAACGAACGAAAATTGAAAAAACAAGGGATGAAAATGAACAAAAAAAAAATGAACGAAAATGAAAAAAGAAAGAATGAAAATGAACAGAAAGGAACGAAAATAAGAAAAGCAAGAAAGAAAATGAACAAAAATAAAAAAAAAAAACGAACAGAAATACAAAAGAGAAAAAAATATAAATCTGAAATTACATTAATTAATCAAAACAAACATCAACAAATTGTAGATCTGAAAAACGAAAAATCATCAGCAAATGTGGGTGTTGTTGGTGCGGGTGTTGGCGGTGTTAGCGGTGGGTGACTTTTTCGTCGTGGCTTGTACTCGTCGTGGCGGTGTTGGCGATGGGTAACAACGACGGAAACCACGGAATCTGCGGTGGGTAACAATGACGGAAACCACGGAATCTTCCCTCGGCACTTTCAAGAAACCCTAATGAGTTGAAAGAGAAAATGGAACTAAAAAATGCAGAACATGAAAGTTTGGAGGAAGAAGAGTTGAATGAGGGTTGAAAAATCAACAAATTGTAGATCTAATATTTGTTGTTGTGGAGAAGAGAGAGAATTTAATGAGGGAGAAGGAAGGGCATGAGAGAGGAGGGAGAAGGAAGGGCGTGAGAATAGAGGAGAGAGAATTTAATGAGAGATTATGTTGTTGTGGAGAGGAGAGAGAATTTAATGAGAGAGAAGGAAGGGCGTGAGCGCAGCCATATCACATATGAGTACATTTCAATTTTTTTTTAAAAAAAAAATCATATAGGGCTGCGTTTTTTTTATATAAGCGCAGCCCTTCACTCAGAAGGGTTGCGCATGTCAAAAAAACGCAGCCCTTCTTACAGTCCTTTTGACAAGTGCAGCCCTTTTGAAAAAGGGTTGCGTTTTTCTTCAAAAACGCGGCCCTTCTGTTATGTAGGGCTGCGCTTTCTAAAAAAATGCAGCCCTACAATAAAGAAGGGCTACGTTTTGAAGAAAGCGCAGCCCTTCTATTTTTTTTCCCCTAGTTAACGGGGATAGATTAAAGGTGTGGATAATAATTTAGGAATGTGGTGCAAAAAGGGTAAAGTGGAGTACAAACTAGGGGGTAAATACTCTCCCAAGCTAGTTTAAACACCAACTTAAATCGAAATCTCACACAACTTTAAATATCACTTTAAATTGATTTTCACTTTTTGGGAAAATTTATTTTCTTTCATTTTCCTAAATAATTTGCTCTTCTTTCTTTTCTTTTCAATAGAAATCCAAATGAAAAAATAAGAGCTTTCTTTCTTTCATTTCTTTTGCCTTTCCTTTCTCACAAATTTCCTCAACATTTACAATTATACAAGCACATTAATTTACTTTCAACCAAAGGCTTAGTATCAAAACAATTCAATTCAACACAAACTAGACATGTACTCCACTTTAGGAAAAGTTTGGCCATGACTTATGATGAAGGTTAAGCAAAAATAGGATAGAAAGGCTCAAATGGGTTGAGAAGTGGATAATTATGCTGGTATAAAAGCTTTTTTTTGGCTTTTGAGCTCCTATTCCTAGCAAAAAAAAACCCGCCCTAAATCATTCTTCTATAGGGTCGATTCTATTGCAATCTTGGGGAGCTAAAATGCAAGTCACAAGTTAGGCGATCAATGGTGAGGGTTGTAAATGAGTCTTACGAGGTTCTTGGCCCTCTTTCGGGGTTCACCACATAACGGACAAGGCAATCCAACCAACCAACTCGCTTAGTTTCAAAAAGACTCTACCAAAAGTTATCGTTCTCAAAGATCACCTAAAGTCACACCAAGGCTTCCAAAACCATCAAGTCGAATGCAAGCAAGGTCTTCCAATCAAGGTATGAACACTCTTAGACAAAAATCATGCATGCAACCAAGATACCCTAAATGTAGAAAAAGGAAAAACAAAGTTTTTTGTGCTTTTTTGTGTTTCTTTTTTTTTTTTTTTTTTTTGCAATGCAAACCTACCAAAAATAAGCTAGAAACAAACTACCAAAAATAAGCTATACAAGAATTATTTGGAAGAAACATGGATGGGAGAAAAAGACCAAGAAGATATAACCAATCACCAACTTGTACCCAAGACGATAGAACCCCACATCACTAACCACCTAGGACCCCAAACTCCCAAAAACATAGGCATACATGCAAGGGCGTGAAGCTTAAGCGAAACTCCACGTTCGGAGTTGCAAAAGGAGGGGGGGAAAGGGGTTCATGAATAGCACCTAGTAGTTCCCACCATCGCCCCATCGGGAGGGGTTAGGAGGAAAAAATGCACCTGAATACCCGTCTGGGATGTAAGACGGGTAGTGGGGGTGGGGGCGGAGAGGAGGCTCCTCAAATGGTCCTTCACGAGGGTCAAAGGCAAAAGGGTAGCAGGGGTGGTTCGGGAAGGGTGGCTCATGTCCGGAGTGGCCACATGGTCAAGTTCGGTGCAGATACCGTCAAGAGTAGCAGTGACTGCAGGGTGATTGGCCTCTTCAATGGCTTGCATCTAGGCTTTGGCCGCCATGACGGAGGCCATATCAAAGGATTAGGACGAGGAAGCTTCGGCCACCTCACTCACGAGAATGCGGTGGTCGGGCCTTGGAACCCTCTGTACCCTCTACACCGTGGTGGATTGAAGGTAGGTCATATCAGAGCAGTCTTGAAGGTCAATAGGGGTAGGGGGAACCGTCATCGGTTATCACCTTTGGCGGGGGTTCCAGATAAACTCATTGTTCATATAACAATAGGGTCCCCCCACCCCACAAGCCAAATGCAGTGAATCGTCATATAACGACGCAGAAATTTCATCTGTTGTAGGGCCGCACCATCTAGTAAGTTGGACTGGCCAACAGAAGGAACACTTTCTTCTGAGTAGGCCAAGTCCTCGTCTAACTCGAGGTAAAACACTATCTAGGTGATCATTCCACCATAAACGATCTCCCCAGATACCGTAGTACTCCCCCCCCCCCCGAATTTCTTGCAATCGGTCAAGGAAGAGAGCTGCAAAATTTATTCGGCCTCCATGGTGGGCCCCATCAGTGGCCAACCAGAGAACCAAAAACTCTTACTTTCTCAATTACCCTACTTCCTACTTAGGAGCTACAAGCCAACATCCTATGAAAGTAACGGAGAGCGGGATGGATTATCTTTGATGCTTTGGACGAGTTTGTCCGAAACAGAGTGGTGCCATCACTAATATTTGCCCACCGCTCTTGCTCATTATACCCCTGTCGAATTGTTCTTAAGGAGGCATCACAAGGGGCACTAGATTCCATCCCAAATCCATCACATACCTCGTCAAAAGATAGTTTTCTGAATCGATTGAAAAGACCAGCTTGGATAGTCAGAGCACCGGATTGCGGCTCCCGACTTATGTTCAACGTACTCAAGAACTCAAGAATCAATAATAGATCATAGGTAGGCTCACGGACGTTAAGAAGTCCGACAACCCTAGATTAGTTGTCATCTCCCTTACTATCAGGTCGATATTAAGGTGATTATAAGTACTATAGGGTCATAGAACTTCGCGGGACGAAGTGTACGACCTGAAAGTCGTGTAAAAATATGACGGTGTGCTGGATTTGGAAATTTGACAGGGTAGATGGGTGGGGGATTAGAGCTAGAAGAAGGTGCTTGCGATGAGGACACTGTTTTAGCTCTCTTAAGCCGGGAGGATGATCCTCGCCACTTTTCCTTCCCATGGTGTTTTAAAAATGATTTGAAAAAGATTTTTTTTCAAACGGGGGAAGAATAAAGAGCACGCCCTATTCAATGGCACAAATCAATACCCTGGACAAGAAAATCACCATAGAAAGAAACACACAAAAAATAAAATAAAAAGAAACCTAAGAAAATGTACCAGCAAAAAAATCCCACAATCAATAGCAACAAAGTTGCTAACAATAAAGAACTTGAAACTACTCCAAAATTTAAACCAAACTCACAATAGTATTCAATTCACACAATCAATAACAATCCAAATAACATCAATATCGATATTTTCTCAACAAATCACTTCAAGTAGTGCAATGTAATTCACAAAAATCCCATAGACTATAAGATTTCCACGAAGAAATAAAATAATAGTAGTTCATCACAACATCAATCAAAAATTTGGACAAAACTTCATGAACAATTCAAAGCTAGAAGAAAAACAAGCATGCAATCAAAAAGAAAACAAACTTGTAGTCCAAATAACAAGATTAGAAATGAAAAACAAGAATATGGAAAGAGATTACTAACTTGGAGATGAAAATTCCCAACATTGAAACCCTAGAAATCCAAATATTGCAAAAACCCCCAATTTGATGGACTTGAGTGTTGTAGAGATGAAGAAGATGAAGTTTCCGGTTAGGAGGTGGCTGGAAGTCGCCGGAAAAGTGTGGTGTTGTCGGATCTAATGAGGAGGAAGTGAGAGAAAGTGAGTGAGCAAGAGAGAGAGAGAGTGTTCGAAAATACGAGAGAAGATGAGTGTAAGTGCCGAAAAAAGAAAATGGATTTCGTGTTTTTAAGAGCCAGTCGGGTTTGGTGTGGGCGCACCACTCAAGTGGTGCGGGCACACTAAACTCCCCGACTTCTGTGCTATTTTATTGGCGATTTGGTGTGGGTGCACCTCTCAAGTGGTACGGGCTCACCAAACTCCCTGACTTTCAAAAAAAAAAAAAATTGAACGGTGCGGGAGCACCAAACCTACTGTCAGTTTCAAGGTTTTGCAGCAAATTGGTGCGAGCGCACCTCATAAGAGGTGTGGGCGCACCATACTTGCTGCCAAAAAAAACTCACTTGGTCTGTTTGGTGCGGAAGCACCTCTTTGGGGTGCGGACGCACCAAACAGACTGCCCAGCAAAATTTAGACTTCCCACATGAATCAAATTCTTTTAAGCTCAACTTAGCTCTTATGGCTAGTTGGTAAAACAAAAATCAAGACAAAAAAGTAGAAAGAATAGAAAAGAAGAAAAGAAACGGGTTGCCTCTCATGTAGCGCTTGTTTTAAGTCAGCAGATTGACTAAAAGGATATGCGCTTCAAGGGGTGCGCTCGAGTGAGCGAAGGATCAAACAACCAACATAACCGATGGCGTAATTATCGTGGTAGAGTTTCAATCATTTACCATTCATCAAAAACAGACCATTTTCGCCCAAAATCTCATAAGCGCCATATGGTGTAGTTTTTAATACTTGGAAGGGCCTTGACCACTTGGACTTTAATTTTCCAGGGAAGAGCTTTAGCCTTGAGTTAAACAACAAGTCTTTGTCTCCAACTCGACATTCTCTTTGTTGAATCCGGTGATCGTGCCATTTCTTTGTTTGCTCTTTGTACAATCTCGAACTCTCGTACGCATCAAACTTGAGTTCCTCAAGCTCAACTTGCTTTTCCTTTCTTGCGTCTCCTGCCAAATGAAGATCCATGTTGAGCTCTCTTTTATTGCCCACCAAGCTTTTTGCTCGAGCTCAACCGGTAAATGACAGGTTTTGCCATACACGAGGCAGTAGGGAGTGGAACCTATAGGCGTCTTGAAAGCCGTGCGAAGAGGCCAAAGAGCATCATCAGGTTTCAAATACCAATCCTTCCTTGTCTTATTAACCGCTCCCTCAAGGACATTCTTTACTTCTCGATTGGAGACTTCAACTTGGCCTTGGGATTAAGGATGATAGGAAACACCGACTTTGTGATTCACCTCGTACTTCTACAAAAGTGCCTCTAATTGCTTCTTGGCGAAGTATGAACCGCCATCACTTATCATTACTCGGGGCACTCCAAATCGTGGGAAGATGATCTTCTTAAGAAGTTTGGTTACAACCTTGTGGTCTTTGGTGGGGGAGGCAATAGCTTCAACCCACTTAGTTACGTAGTCAACCGCAACAAGGATGTACATGTTGCCCAAAGAAGGGAGAAATGGACCCATGAAGTCAACTCCCCATACATCAAACGGCTCAACATCGACAATGTTTTGTTGAGGCATCTCATGTCTTTTCGTAACGCCACCACTCTTTTTACATCTATCACAACTCAAAACAAACTCACGAGCGTTAGAGGGAGGCTTTTGGGTATAGGCTCTTTGATGTGGAGCTTGGTATACATTGGACCCTTGTGAGGATAAACCACCTTGATTGTAGTTTTGGTTATACCCTTGCACACACCCTTTGTGTTGAGCTTGTTGTACCGTTGTTGAGGTTGATTTCATCCTTGTTGAGGTTGGTTGAAGCCTTGATTGTAGCTTTGTTGCGGTTATTTTCGACCCCCTTGTTGATTGCTTCTATACCCTTGGTTTCCTTGATAACCATCTCCTCTAGAGTTTATTGCCGCCACATGCTCCGAATGGGTACCTCCATAATAGGAAGTATCATGGTTAGTACCACCACAAATATCACAAGAAAAAGAATTTACTTGTGATGGATTAGATGATGCGAGGATGATATTCGAGAGCTTCTTGTCAAGTTGATCTAACTTAACTTGAATTTGATCTATGGGATCCAATTCAAACTTACAACCCCTCTTAGGTTGATCACCTCTTCTTCTTCCCCCCATGAATAGTTTTTAATCACTTCTTCAATCGTGGACTCAAGTTGATCTTGCGGGATCTTAGAAAGTTGACCTCCTGCTCCAGCATCAAGGTTGGCACGTAGTATAGGATCAAGATCATCATAGAAGAATCGCGTGAGTAGATTTTTGTTGAACTCATGTTGAGGGCATGAACGGGTCATTTCTTTGAACCGCTCTCAAGTTTCCGCAAGTGTCTCATCGTTTTCTTGCTCAAATAAGGAGACTTTCCTCCTTATGCATGTTGTCTTCCACTCTGGAAAGTATTTCTTCAGAAAGGCCATAGTGACTTCCTCCCAAGTAGTGAGGGAATTAGCAGGTAGGCTCTTGAGCCATGACTTTGCTATTTCGGTAAGAGAAGACCGGAATAGATGCATCTTAATGTAGTCTGGAGAGACGTCATTTGTGGTTATCATGGCGCAAATATCAAGAAACTTGTCAAGATGGTCAAGAGGATCTTCATCTTACCCTCCACAAAATTGTTTTGTTTTCACCATCAGAGTGAACAGAGGGTGAATGCTGAAGTTAGTAATAGTGGTGGGGAGTCAAATACCACCTTGAAGAACATAGGAACCCAAATTTCTGAAATCCCTATAGAGTTGTGGATTGCTTCACCCATATCTTATTCAACTTCACTTGTTGTACTTGAGACTGGTGAAGATGGTTCGGATCCCAAAGACAATTGTTCAAAATTTTCCAAAGCTTTCGCAAGGTACGGTCAATATCTGAATCTATAGGCAAAGTTGGTAAACTATGAGATCTTCTTTTCATATAACACAACAAAGCTAAGTAGAGGATTAACAAATAACAACCACAATAAAAAAATATAAAATAAAAATCAACTAAGCAACACTAAACTTAGAATTCAATCAATAGCACATTATATCCCGACAACGGCACCATCTTGATAATAGATTTTTAGTGTGTCGTTAAGGCACCAAAAATCGCTTTTCAAACAATATTTGTAAAACCTTATAAGAAATTACTAAGAATGTAGTAAAGGCAAGTCAAGGGTTCAATAAAAAGTCTAACAATTCTAAATTGCTTAATTGAAGGGTTTTTGGGGTTATTGAATGATTTGGTGACAACTAAAACTAACTATTATCAAAGAACTAGCAAATAACACGAAATGAAATATCAAATAGGAAGACACTAGAGTTAAGGTTACTAATATGGATAAAAGAGGCCAACGATTATTAATGCAATTGTGATTCAAAGGCGACAATTATGCAAGGTTTAGTTTTCCTCTAAAACACTTGAGTCCTTTCTCGAATGGTCCTCAAGAATAATCACTTAATCAATCAACTAAATCCTCTCTCAAATGGTCTTTAGTTAATTGATTAAGAAATTTCTATAAGTATGGAAAACCCCTAATGAAGGATCCCCTTAATTTCTATGCCCAATATCTTGGCCTAGAAATTAATTTGATTCATAGGGATGATAAAAGAGTTCAAAATTCGATTAAGAACATTTGAAATCAAAATACTCAAGTATAAATGTAATCAATATCTATCCTAAGTCCTCAAAACACCAAGATCAATACATAGTCATCATCTTTAGCACATCACAATCACATTAACAATACATTCAAACCCTAATCCATACTTTCACCCTAATCCTAGATAGGAGACTACTCACTAATCATGGGATCTAAGCATAAAAACATGAAATGTATAACTAATTTAGGGCTAAATATGATTAAGGACTGATTAAACTAATAACAATTAGCAATTAAGAAACTATAATATATGAGATCTAACAATAAGCAAGAATAAAGAATAACAACGAAAAAATAGAATAAAAATTGAAAACTTTGAAACTTATTGAATTAAAAAGTACCTTGAATGTGTAGGAATTACAAATTATGATCTAGAATCTCAAATCTTTGACAAAACTAATGTGTTTATCTCTCTAGTATAAACCCTAATATTACTTTCTAAAATATAAAATAAAGTATAATAAAAAAACTAATCAACTCCTTCTTATAACTAGGCTCGAGCCTTACAAAATTTCGACGGAAATAAGAGGTGTGGGAGCACCCTTGAAGTGGTGCGGACGCACCAAAGTTACTTTCAATTGGGTCCAAGTTTCGCAGCCTGGAGCGGGTGCACCGTTGAAATTAGTGTGGGCGTACCTCGGAGCTGGTAAAGTGTGTTAGCAACTCATTTATCAGCACATTTATCAACACCTATGTATCTAAATGGCATTGAAGATCTAGGAAATCCTGAGATACCTTTTACTCTTTGCACCTCCTCTTCCCTCATACCAGAGCAGTAAAAAGAAGACTTTTGAGGATTAACCTTTAAGCCAAAAGCATAAGAGAATAGTTGAAAAGCTTGCAACATTATGTAGATGGACTAAAAGTCACCTTTGCAACACATGATCTGGTCATCCACAAAGCAAAGGTGAGTGAGCTTAACATATTTACATCTAGGATGAAATTGAAATTGAGGTAAATTTCCAACGTTCCTAAAAATCCTAGATAAGTATTCCATACTTATAAGAAAAACAAGAGGAGACCTAGTATCTCCTTGTCTCAATCCTCTCTTTGAAGAGAAATGACCATGTAGAGTGCCATTAATCATCAAAGAAAATGTAGGAGTTGAAATACAAATCATGACAAGCTGAATGAATCTCTTAGGGAACTTAAGATAATTCAACATTTCCTGCAAAAAGCCTCAATCTACTGTATCATAGGCTTTTTGTAAGTCTACATTTATCAAACAATTAGGGGTGACATTCTTTATCCCATAGTGCCTAACAAGATCTTTAATAATCATTATATCATGCATTATTATGTACCTAGCATGCATAAATCCCCCTTCATTTTCATCAATGCTGGCAGGCAAAATACCCCTCCATCTATTACTTAACACCTTAGTGATGAACTTGTACAACACATTACAAAAGAAGTAGGCCTAAAATCTCCGACAATTATAGGACATTTATTCTTAGGGATTAAAGTAATAGCAGTAGAGTTCACCTCTTTAAGGAGCTTCCCCTGTTCCTGAAAAATCTAGCATAGCTTGAATGATATCCTCCCCAACAACTTCCAATGTATTCATACTGAGCACCAGAGCTATCAACGCCTGGTGCTTTAGTGCCATCTATAGACAATAAGGCCTCCTTTACATCATCTGCAGTATACCCTATCTCAAGAGAAGTTATGTGATTGTCATTGAGCAAGGGCCCACTTTGAACAATTTGTTGCACTCCAGCGAACCTGTTCTGGCAAGAGTTGCTCAACAAGTGCTGATAATAGTCAAGGAAGGCTTGTGAGACTTCAATAGCTTCGTCCTGCCAGATTCCGTATTTGTCATAAATGGCATAGACTTGGTTTTGAACTCACCTGGATCTCATACTTTGATGGAAAAAGATGTGTTTTCATCACCATCTCTAATCAATGCCATTTTTTATTTTTGCCTCAGAAACTCAGTGTAGATCTTATACTTAATTTTGTACTTAGCAACAACCTCTAAGTTATGCATCAGCATATTCTTTATGACTAGGATGAGTATGCATAAGCTTCTGAACTTAATGCATTGCAAGTAAAGCTTTTGTATCTGCTGCCTAAACATCACTAAAACCTTGTTTATTCAACTCCTTATTACGGGGAGTTTGGTATGAGGGATTGGAAATTTGGGGATTAGAGGATGGGATTGGAAATAGGAGTTAGAAGGTGGGAGTTCATTAAATATATCCCAATCCCTTATTTAGTATGTTAGTGGGATTATGTTGGGAATATTATTATCCCATGTTTGGTATGAGGTACTTAAGTAGGGAATATATTGCTAAATTATAAATTTACCCATTTTAATGAAGGATAGCAAAAGAAGAGCAAGCAGTATTGGTGAAGTATATTTTAATGAAGGGTAAATTCGTCTTTTAACATAACCAGAAAAAATCCCCCTCCCTAATACCTCCCCCCCCCTGTCTTATTTTGGTGGGATAGGGGGGGGGGGGGCTTAATCACATTCCCCTTCACATGGGAATTTAGATATCCCCTCAAACAAACATGGGATATCTACCCATGGGGATATAATATCCCATTCCCACCCCCTAATCCCCCTAAATAAACACCCCGTTAATTCAACTCTTTTTTAACCAACTTGAGTATTTGCACCATATAAAACATCTTGGTTCCTCTAACATGCTCTTGGCTAGACCTTTTTGTAACTCTAGGGATAAAATCATAAGCTTGCCTCCACATAGTAAAATACCTAAAAGGTTTCTCACCCAAATCCTCTGTAGGATATATAGTAAAAAGGCTTGGAGTATGATCAAAAGCTCCCTCATTCATAAATCCAACTTCAGCATTTGGATAATGAACCTGTCAAGCTCAATTTTTCGTTATTCTATCTATTTCAGAATAAACTCTAGGTTCCCCAAACTGCTTATTGTTCCATGCATGTAAACAAGTTTGTGGCCTTCATATCAGTCATACCACAATCAACCATACATTGATTAATCATCTCAATTTCACTCCTTCCCACAGGTAGGGATGGCAATAGGGCGGGGCGGGTGCGAAGGATGGTACCTCTACACCCGCACCCGCATAAATTTATCATCCCCATCCCCTCACCACCCATTGCGGGGGAAAATTCAAGGCATATCCCCGCACCCGCATAAAATTATCATCCCCATCCCCCTCACCACCCATTGCGGGGGAAAATTCAAGGTATATCCCCGCCCCCACTAGGTACGTATTTGAATCCATCCTTACCCCACCACCCGCATATCCTACAAATTTATATTTTGCAATATAAAATTATTAACAATATATGTATATAAATAGAATTTAAATAATAAATATGTGGTGCTGGCAGGGAGGGGGCGGGTATAGCATAAAATCCACACCGGCTCCACCACCCATTGCATGTATGATTTGAATTCTCATCCCCGCCCTATCCCCGACAAACCTAGACCCATCTCCGTCCCAATTGGGCGGGGATGGGGCGGGTCTCCTACTTGACCCGTCCCACTGCCATCCATACCCACATGAGCACCAATCCTCTTCTTAACAGTCATAACATAGTTCATATCTCCACAAATTGTCCAAGGCTCACTAGTGTTAAACTACCTTAAGAAACTCCTTAACTCCATTTTCCTAGCATGCTTGTTAAATCCATACACAAATGTAAAGTAAAAGCTAGGAAATCCACTCTCAGGACTAACATGACAGTGTAAAGCTTGACTTAATCTTTGTAAGATGTTAACAAAGAATACCCCCACGTTCCCAAGCCATCACTACTCTAGCTCCATCATGAAATGCTGAATTAAAACTAAAACACGAACATTCAAACACATTTTGGTAAAGACTTCTAAGATTAGAAGGCTTAACTAACCTTTGTCTCCAAGAGACCAACTAACTCTACAACATCTTGTTAAATAAAATTCCTAACATCTACCTATTTTTTAGGTTTATTGATCCCTCGAACAGTGTATGATAAGATATTATCCATTAGTTTGGGAAGAGTCCCCTCTTCCCTTATCAGCATCAACTAACCTAGTTTGAGTACCAACCACCTCTATTTCGTCATCCTGTATGTTTTCCTCAATTTCATTCCCTACTACATCAACTAATAACTCAAATGCATTAGTTGTAGTAATAGGCCTGTCAATTGCAGACATCAGTTTAATAGGCTTGGGAGCCTTTTGAAACCCCTCCGCATCATCTAAAGGTACAATGATGTCCAGTTGTTGTTGTGACACCACCTCATACAACCACCAGCCAACCCATCGCAACAACCATGAAACCACTACTCACACTTGTACACAACCAAACCACCAACTCATAACCTAACTACCACAACCCCCCCCCCTCCACACACACACATATACAAAACCACTATCCTACTAACATGCAAACTCTAACCACCATGAAACCACCCATCCACCACAAAACCACCATCCAACCACGAATGCAAATCCTAACCACCATATAATCAAAAACTCACCACGAAACCCTCATCCCACTGCCAAATGTAAACTCTAACAATCACGAAACCACCATCCCACCAATGTAAAGCACCCATCTATTGCCAGTTGTCTTTGTCTGTGGTGTTTGACACCACCATAATTGCTTGCACCACCCTTCTGTTGTGTGTAAGAGAAGAAGGAAGAGATTTAAACAAGGAAGAAAGAGGGAAGAATATAATAACGCTTTCCCTTGCTAGCTAAACATAATTTTAATTTGGGGCGTATTTCCATTTCCATTTCTTTCCTTACCTTTTCCTTTTCTGATTTCTTTCCCTTACCCCTCTTCTAACCAAACACCCCCTAAAATCATTGAGAATAAGAGATTTTAATTTGGGATGAATTTTCTTACTTTTTTAGTCTCCGTTTGGTAGGGCGTAAAACGTTTTCTTGGAAAACTGTTTTCCTCTATGTTCAGTTTTACCTTGTTTGGTTGGCAAAATAGTGTAAAACTATTTTCCCCTGGGGTAAAATATCTCTCACAATGATGGAAAACCATTTTCCCTTCAAAATGAAGGGAAAATTATTTTCCTTATCTCTCTTGTACATTCCTTTCACTACCTTCTTACTTTCCCTTTCATTTTCCTTTCGTTTCATCATTTTTCTTACATGGAACCAAACAACGGAAAACTAATTTTGGAATTGTGTTTTACATTGTAAATTATTTTCGATGAAAATGTTTTACGCCCTACCAAACAGAGCCTTAATGAAATTTTCAAAAACATGCTTATTCTTATGCATGAAGATAATCAATTCGATCATTGTGGTCGGACTCTATTATGGATTTCTGACCACATTCTCCATGGGGCCCTCCTATCTCTTCCTTCTCCAAGCTTAGGTTATTGAAGAAGGAGAAAAAGGAACCGAGAAGCAGGTATCAGCAACAACTGATTTTATTATGGGACAACTCATGATGATAATTTGATTAATTGCACAAGAAGACAAATATATTAAATGATTTTTCAACATAAAAGATCTAATTATTTGGTGATCACATAATTTAATCACAAGATTTATGGATACCTAGATCGGTTGTCCAATATATATTACTAGGCATAATTTAACTAATTTGCAAGTCTGGTTGAGCCAACAATAAAATAACCACGATCAGACAATTAAAGGCATAATAAATATTCAAAGCATGTAATTAATTATGATAAGGGAGATTCGAAAGTATATACAAATATACTTCACTTGTAGAGTTTTTCGTAAGAACTTAACTTATTATTGGTTTACATAACTTCATGATTTAGTTATTTTAAGCGTGTCCATATTTGAAATGTTGGGAACAATCTTCTAGTAGTGTTAGTGTTGTTCAAAAAAATATGATCCAATTGATCTGATCTGCAATCTGATCGATCCAATCCGAACTTTGGATACTCGATACAAATTTGAGGTTTCAGATAATTCGAATCTGATATTCAAAAAATTTGGATAGGGCAATGATAAAAAAAAAAAAAAAACTTTTTACATCGGATATCCGAAATTATTCGAAAGTTTTTACTTCCTCCACTTCAATTTATAGTTGTGACACTTTTAAAATCACATATTCCTAGGCAATTTTTGGAGAGGAGAGAGATTGAGAAAGAAAATAATAGTGTCCCATGTGATAAGAGAGAAATAGAGAGAAGTTATTACCCAAGATGAAAGTGTCACAACTAAATTAAAACTTCCAAAAATAGAAAGTGTCACAACTAAATTGAAACGGAGGAAGTAAAATATTACCCCCTCTGTCCCAGAATACTCTTGACACTTATCAGAGCACGTTGTTTTGGATGATAAGTTATTTGGTTATCGATTGTTATTTATTGAAAATGTAGATGTGATAGGAGTAAGTATGTAATAAATGTAGTATTATTTTCTTTTGTGGAGAGAGTGTAAGGGCCAATGGTTAGACTTGGTAGGTACCAGGAGTGATACTCCATCTGGCCCATAATATAGTGTTTGTTCTTCTCTCTTTGAAGTCAAATTTTAAAATCTTTGACCAAATATACTCATTAATAAATAAATAAAATGGCTACAAAACTTGGTTTCCATAGGAATAAAAATAAAGAAAAAACGGATCGAAATTCCGATTATCCGACCGAAATTTTAAATATCCAAAATGTCGGATATTTGATTATTTTCTTCGGGGTTCTCTTCGAGACGCATTTTCTTCAATCCGAAATTTTGGATCCGATCAGATCCGATTATTCGAAATGAACACAGTCTTTACAACTAGCAATACTCTTCCTGACCTTCATGACTTGTTCATGCACGTTTGTATTCTCAACACACATGTCAGTTTGATAATAATCAAAACCTTAAACATCTCAACAGTGGCGGATCCAGGAATTTGACAATAGTTCGTCACACAAACGCAATCAATACAATCAAAGACCAACGCATCTAAAAAAATTCATAATGTTCCAAAAGCTATAAATATTTATTCTTTTGGCAAAAAAAATTTGAAATGCGTCTTGTATTTTTCCTATTCATTATGAAAATTAAATTATTAATTTGAATAAGATTAAATAAGTCAATTAAAAAGTTATGTTTCTTTTTATATTCTGTTGTAAATAAAACTTACTTTATTTATTTACAAAAATGCTATGGAAGGATTTAGGCATTTCTCCAAAAACGTTCAGCTTGTGTGGACTGGAGACTAGTTTAGAACCAATATGGTCCAAACTGACCCGCTTCTGTTTTTTCTAGTTCAGGTTAAGTTCTACTCTTAATTACAACTAGTTTAAGCATTTTCATCCCCCAAAAGTGAATCAATCAACCGTACAAATTTGCAAATTAATGTTCCTTTCTCAATAAATCCACGCCTAAACAACAACAGCACCAACAACAATAAGAAAAGCAATCTTGATGCGAAGAGCAGCGCACTTGTTCATTTCGATGGTAAGAAACCCTACCAAATCAACTATAAAAATGTAAGCCTCGATTATCCAAAAACATAATATTTACCACTAGATAACTTCTTGAATCGTTAATGTAAGATAATCACAACAACAAATCCAAATTCCATAATCGAAAAATTATAACTAAGAGTGGTGAATTACGAGTTCGACTAATTGTAATATGAAACTGCAACAATATTCACTTTAAGCTGAAAAATGGAGGCATTTTTGTTGTTATTTGTCGGTCCGCAACAACACAAGCATGCTCAGTGAAATTCCCCACTCCTTTCCCGAAATGATCAACGAATTTCCATCGTCATCGTCGAGCGTCTCCTTGAAGTACATGAAATCACCAACTTTTCAATTTTGAATCACCAACACACGAGATTTTTTCCAAATTCTAGGGTTTTAAATGATGATGTTTTATCTCTATAAAAGGTAAAATAGGTATCAATCAGTAGATCAAGGCGAGATGATAATATTAGTTGAAGATTTGAAATAAAAAGGAGGTTCATGTAAAAGAAATTCAAGAATTTCAGTTGAGGACCTTGAGATAAAGGAGAGAGGAAGAGACGAGAGAGAGAGCAATGTTGTTGGGGTTTGTTTTGTCAGTCAAGGAGAGAGAGTTTCCGAGAAAAAAATAAATTCCCTCAAATTAATGGTTGGTCATCTGACCAACTAGGACCATGAATAGATCCGCCACTGCATCTCAACAAGCTAAAGACGAGTCTCGAATGACGAGAAGAGCAAAAGAGGAACAGGGTCTATCCAAATCTCAAGCTATTGAATGAGGTGTTGTTTGTATAGGATTCAATTCCTGCTTCTCTTTCTTCAAGAGTCGCATGAGGAGAACTCACTTAACTTTTAGGACAGTTCTGTGAGCAAGTAGGAGAAGGAGATTGTTGACTTATTACAGAGAAAGATTTACATATTTTTTAAATTAAAATTAATTTATTGATTAAAAATCATACAACATAAAAAGAATTACATTTTACAATCATCAAAAAAAGAAAACGACAAAAAAAAAATGTCACAAATTGAAGTATTGAATCCTTTAAATCACATCCTACAAGCCACTTCCTTAATAATTGTGTTGGAGTTTATAATCAAATTTCTATTTTATGGACCGAAGAATTTTGATGACCTCGTCCAAGTTGTTGTAGGAAGACCCAGTTGAAACAGCAGTAGCCTCGTAAGCCAGCTTTTTCCACTTCATTGCGTTTCTCTTCATCTCCTTCCCTTGCTCTCCTTCCATCAACTCTCTCACCTGTCTCTCAACTTCACTTCTCTTTACATTCGCATCAATTTCCATCCCAATACCCCACTTAGTACAAGAATACCAACAATTAGTCTGTTGCTCCGCAAAGAAAGGCCAACATACAATAGGGACACCATTAATTAAAGTCTCAATTGTCGAGTTCCAACCACAATGAGTCAAAAACCCCCCAATCGCAGGGTGAGCCAAAACGTGCTCTTGATCGCACCAGCTCGTAATAAGTCCCCTGTTTTTCGTCTCTTCTAAAAAGTCTGGTGGAAGAACCGCCGAATCCCCAATGACTAAATCTGGTCTGGCTATCCAGAGGAAGGGTTGGTTGCTATTAGCAAGTCCCCATGCAAATTCTATCAATTGATCATTAGTCATAACCGTTATGCTTCCAAAATTGACATAAACAACAGAGTTTGGTTCATAAGAATCAAGCCACTCTAGGCAATGTGGATCTTCTTTCCATAGACTTGTACTGATTGATTTCGTTTCCTCGTTAATGGCCTCCATCGACTCAAGGAGGAGGTGCAAGGGACCGAGCGCATAAGTGGGAGGGAAATTGGAGGATATAGATCGGAGAACATCATCTTCCAATGCATCGAAGGAGTTGAAGATAATGGCTGCAGCTCGTTTCGAGTGATGGACTAATCGTTGAATATATGCGACCGTAGGTTCGTTAGGGTCAGTGGTTCGAATGAAGCTTGGGATGTCACGTAGTCGGATGTTCTTCATGCCTGGTACCCAGTCAAGGACTGCTTCAAGATCACCATTGGTAGAGAAGTTTGCATCTGCACATAACAATGATGGATCAAATTTAGATCTATAATGACATTCTCAAGATTTGGGAACGTACTGTACTGATGAGATATACTGTTCGGTGGAATTTTATGCCATTAGCGTTCCTTGTGATATTATGTAGTCCAAATCAACACAAATGACAATGATGTGCACGGATAGATTACGAGGAGTTTTTTTTTTCTTTTTAGTACTAGCAAGTAGCAATATATATGTCTAATTTCTAACATAGATTATAAGAAGAAAATACTATATTACTAAGTATCGTAGTATACTTGTCAATCTTGCAGCAAAAATTTTAAGTTAGAAATAAAAATAAATTTGTGTTCAACAGTTAATATAAATATCATTTGGAGACGGATAAAAATAAATTTACAAACGACTTCATATTAATTTTTGTCTCTAACTTTTATGTATATGGCCCTGCAAAATTTAGTGTACATAGATTAGGATATGGAAAAAAAAAAATCTTCTATCCACCTATTTGTATGATAAATTGTGCCACTCAATCTTATTGGTAGGTGTCAATTATTATTTGCCTTTTTTAAAAAAAAGTTTGTTTATATTTAATGATTTAGACCAATAACTTTCGGAGACACATATAATGATACAAAAAGTGAGACAAACGATTTGGATTTAGAGACAATTATTAGTTAATTTTTTTAAGAGCTTCAAAGAAAGTACAAAAATTATTAAAAGAGACGGTCTAATTTTAATACAAAAGTAGACCTGGTAACTAAATTGATTAAACTAGTCAGTATCTAAAACAATCTTTTGTTGTACCATGTTAAACTTTTTAGGATATTCTTATATCTCTATTATAAGCCAAGAGGAGAGCTATGGTGTTCCCCAATGAAATGTTTTTTATCCTTAGCTAAATATATATAGTTGATTGGATATTCATATTTGTACAATTATATCATTTCCTAATTTAAAGATGGTTCAAAATTTTCAAGTAAACTAATTAAGCATTAACAAAGTAATTTGACATAATAAGAAAAATAGTTACTCGATAAAAAAATTACAAATTTAATTTGACTACAAAACTTTACATCTAAATGTTTATCTCAATTTCTAAAAACTTTATAGAGATTACAGTAGTTTGTATAACAATAACTATAGATCACACTTCTATAATTATATTTTGATGAAATTTACTAAAAATAGACCCAAACAGTCGACGCACGCGTCGCGTGCATAGAAAACTAGTATGCAATTAAGTCAGGGTCGGTAACACTGTCATCGAAGATTACTTATAATAATGTTTAGACAAAACAATAAATTAACTTAGGGTATGTTCTTCTCAACTTATTTTCAGTTCAGCTCCATTCTTTAGTTTAATTCAATTTAGTTCAATTCAGTTCAGGTGTTTTATGCCGAAGAGAACAAAACCTTATTCTGCTAAGCAAATTAAATCAATGAAAATAACTACAAATACATAGGGCAAGAGGCATACTTCGTGACTACATAAGCTCCTATAATTTGTGTATAATTTATGTGTCTCTTTATAATATTAGTTGTTATTATTACTATGTCTTACCGATAATTAGTTAAAATATTAGCTTTCAACTAAAAATGATCCAAACAGAAAAATGGCATAGAAGTATTATAAAAGTTGTTGCCTTGTAGTACTTCAAATTAATTTTCATTTTTTCACGTTGTAAACAAAGTGTGGGAGAACTCTACGGGCCTGTTCTCTTCGGCATAAAACAGCTGAACTGAACTGAACTGAACTGAACTGATCTGAACTGAACTGAATTGAATTGAACTGAACTGATCTGAACTAAACTGAATTGAACTGATTTGAACTGAACTGAAATGAATAGTGATATGTGAGAGTAAAAGTATTGTCAAGAGCTGAACTGAACTGATATGAACTGAACTGAATTGAACTGAACTGAATTGAATTGAACTGAACTGATCTGAACTGAATTGAACTGAACTGAATTGAACTGAACTGAAAATAAGCTGGGGAGAATAGACCCTACGTACGTATATGGCTAACCCCACCGCAATTACAATCTTCAAATGGTGCATGGAAGGAGAACAAAATTCTTTATTATTTTTGGTTTTTCTTTCCACTTAAACGAGGAGGTGATATGGAGTATCAGTATGGACCCTCTCAGTAGTTCTTGAGGCTAAGATCAATTTAACTCTATATGGTAGGATCGGATTTTCGTGTAACTTCTACAGATCGAGACGCTTGGTAGGACCACAAATTAAATGATGAGACTTCAATGAACAACTGCGAAGATATGATTTAAACATGTGATTTCAGGCAACTTGAATTTGGTCCTACTTATGCTTCATCAATAACTCTCACAAATATATCCATTATTTATTTATTTGATTTATTTATTCATTTATTAATACTAAAAGATATTCCGTTGATTGATGGTAATGTATTGAAATGTTTTGGAACAACTCATCATTATTCTAACTCTCTCTTAACCTATTCTACATTCTTTATGAAGAAATTTGTAATCTAATCCAAAAATCTAACAGGAATTATGCTCTTCCCTAGCCATAAATTCAAACCTACACATTACTATCTCCGTTTTCTAAAGATCTTCCTTGTTACTATTCCTACATATACCAAGGATGATCTATTTATGTGGGGTGTGGGGTGGGTAAAATATGAGATAGAAAGAGGTTAAGATAAATAAACAAATAAAAAGGAGTTAAAGTAGAAGAGAGAAAAGGAGTAAAATTGAATTATTAATGTAATGGTGGACCATGTGATAGAGACATGAGAGGGTAAAAAGGAGAAAAAAAATTTCAAATAAGGAATAAAGTAAAAGAGCGAATATCTTTTGGAAACGCACTTAAACAGAAAGATTGAAGATCTTTAGTAAGGAGTATTAATGAAACATGTAAAATTACGAGTTTTGAAAATTGACATTAATTTACTTTCTCTCCTTCGAATTTGAGGCTCTGAAATTGTAATTGAAATTATATGGAGATTCGAAATTGACGAGCATGCATGGACAAGGTAAAGGTCATGCATGTGGCCGTTTGCTGGACAGCCGGAGGTGAACGCGCCTAGTCGGCCATTTCAGTCATTCACTTAACTGAGCAGGTCTCAGCCAAAACTTCTCCGCATTTTTCTTTGATTGTTTTCGTCATATATATAATACGTTGGAAATAGTTTATACCTCTTAAATGCTCATACTCTTGTAGATCATATATTTATAATGCTTACTTTATTTACAATCTTAAGTATGGCATATATCAAACCCATAACATTTTATATAATTTCGCAACAAGATTTAGATTACCTTTGAAGGGAGCAAGTCCCAGCTCAATAATCTTTCCGTATTGAGCATAACCCAAAAAACCACAAGCACTAGCAGTCCAAAACAAAACCTCCGGAATGCCCAACTCTTCAGCCGCATCAATCGTAAAAAACATGGCACCGTCCGAAACCACACAGCTTACAGGTGGCACATCACCCGCCTCATTGAGACGGGCAAGGAGCCGCTTAAAAGGACCGAGACAGTGCTTCTCGGTAGAGATGCAGAGAGACGGGATGTCCTGCGTAGAGTCAACATCGTCACTCGGGGGCATCCCGTCAGTTATAGTTTCAAAACGAAAGGACGGGCGGTCAGCGACGGCCTCACGCCCTCGAGACCGCACCAATCGATTGTGATTATACTCAGTGTTTACGAAGGTAATATGAAAGCCTTTAGAGTGGAGCAATTTGGCTAATTGTAGCATGGGGTTGATGTGGCCTTGTGCTGGGTATGGAACGCATACTGCATGTGGTTTCTGCTGTTTAGCTCCTGAACCCATTTGTATGTCCTTTAGGCTACCTAGTGAAATTAAGAATTAAGAAGCAGAGTCGAGTTTTATGTTGTGTTATGTAGGAGGCTCGCCTTTTATAGGAGGTGGAACAGTAAAAAGGGGGAGTAGCCGACAAGCCGTATACGGCGAAGAGGACTTGCACCGGAGACATAAGGCATGACGCATGAGGGAGAGGTGGTAGTTAAGTGTAGAACTACTCGAATTTCAGAGCCTTATTCAAAGTTCGAATCTTCATTCCAATAATATGTTGGACATTTATTTCTGCGTTTTTTGGCCTTTACCCAACTTCTAAATTGGTGTATCTGTAGGCTAGTAGCCTAGTATGAGTTGGTATTCGAACCAATTATCTTCTCTAATAAAAAATATAAGACATGATGCATTCACATATACTTCTTTTTGTTTCTTTTAATTCTAACTAGTTTTTAGGCCTAGAATATACTCCTAGTAATTAAATCCAAAATTATAATATCAAATACTACTATGTTTTGTGGTTAATACTTTAGTATATAAGTTTGAAGTCATGAGTTGAATTTTATAGCATTCATTTTCTATTTTCACATGACACAATTCATTCTTTAAGAATGCCTTTTAATATATTTGTATAGATACTTTTTGTCAAATTTTTTTACTAAATTATAATATTTCTTTATTAGGTAAAATCTTTATTTTCTTTAACTTCTCCTTATCATTAAGTTCCTACTCTTTATCTAACCTTATCTCTCTCTTTTTTACCTGACTTTTTTTTAAAATAATGTGCCAAAATATAATGTTGCAATAATAATAGAATCGAGAAAATTTAATATTAAGTTTTTTTACCAAAATCAAACCTTAATACTATTAATGCTCTCTCCGTTTCAAAATGGAGTGTTTGTGTTCTCTCTTTTGAGGTCAAACCTTGAAATTTTTGACCAAATATTTTCATTAATACTCCCTTCGGTCTTTATTAGTTTACTCGTTTCTTTTGCACAAAGTTTTAGGAGAAACAATATTGTGGGAAATAGAAGAAAAGAGAAATTATTATTTTATATTAAAGTTGGATGTATGTGTGATGGAAAGTTAGTGGTCTTATTCCAAAAATAAAAAAAATAAATGGTTAAACTAAAAATGGACATTTCAAGAAGGAATACGGGTAAACTAATAAAGACTGGAGGGAGTATATACAAAAAAAAAAAAACATACTCACGTAAAATCTTGTAAGGTTTGCCTCAATTTGTACTTTCATAATATTAACTTTTTATATTTTTTATGAATACAGAATTGAAGACATTAAAGGTTAAAAATGTACTCCCTCCGTCCCAAAATATAGTTCTCATTTCCCTTTTTTCACGGTAATTATTTATGCAAAGATAATCTAAGAGAGATAGTAAAGATTTTTTATTTATTTAAATAAATATTGTATGAAAAAAGATGATTTTAGGAGAGAGAATGAAAAATAATGGGTGAAAGAGCATTAATTATAACATTTTGGTTGAATAAACAAAGGAAAAAACAAAATTCAAGGAGTAAATAAATAATGGAACACGATTTTTCTAGATAAATTACGAAAAATGTGGAATTAAATATGAAAATATGAATTATATTTTGGGATACCCAAAATAAAAATGAAAACTATATTTCGAAATGGAAAAGGTATTATATTAAAGACCGGGTAAAAAACAAACAAATATTATATTATTGAACAGAAGTGAATATAATAATTCAAGTCCAAGATGGCCCACGAGCGTAAGACGTGTACGTACTGTGCATCTTTGACCCAATATTATGATTGCATCTTTTTCGCCTCTTATTACTTAAATTGGATGGTTTAGCAGAAAGTTGTCACATCATCCACTTGAAATTCCCAGCACTCAATAGTCAATACGGAAATTTAAATGAAATCTAATAAATTAGAGTGCGTTCTATTCAACTTATTGGACCTGAACTTATTGAACCTTATCTGAACTGAATTTATTGGAATTTATTAAACCTGATTGGACCTGATTCAACTTATTGGATCTGATTAGAACTTATTGGACCTTATTGGAACTTATTGACCTTATTGAAACTTATTAGACTTTATTGACCCTGATTGAAACTTATTAGACATTATTGAACCTGATTGAAACTTATTAGACCTTATTGGACCTGATTGAAACTTATTTGACCTTATTAGACAAAAACATTGACCATGAATAACATAAATATTACCACTAACGTAAATACTACCCCTTAAAATTTTTGATGGAGTAATAATTATTATAATTCGTCCTTTAAAAAATAATGATTATTAATTATCTTTTATGATAATTAATTTTAAAAAAAAATTTACTATTTATATATTTGCCTATACATAACTTTCACCACTAATATATCTAATAGTCTTATTTTGATTTTATAAAACACTAGTAGAAAATCAAAAATTAATTAACATTTATTGCTAACAAATTAAAATTGGCACATACTCCCTCTTTTTTTTTATCATTCCTAATTTTCTGTGCGCGTCTTCCAATGCACGTTTTAAAACTTAAATATCTTTCATTATATATTAATAAAATTTATAACGATTGAATATTAATAAAGTACTAATCGAGACGAATCAAACAAGACCCCACATGACTATGTGTTTTCTTATAAATTGAGAACATTTGAGAAGATTCTCTCTATGCATGAATAGTGTTAAGATTCCAAGTGAGAAAGATAAAAAAAAAACAGAGGAAGTATAAAATATTCTCACTTCACTTTCATTAATGTGAAGGGAAGTAGATAGCATTAACTCGTTCCTTCATTTCTACTCCTTTCTTCTCCTTTCATTTATGTGAATGTAGTAGAAGATAAAAAGAAAACAAAAAGAAAGAGAAAAAAAATGCTCAAAATCACCGTAGCTTTGCAACATTGATTCATTCATTTCTTCTCCTTTCTTCCTTCTTTTTTTTTTCTTTTTTTTGCTTTTCTCCAATACTCCATTAGAGACACAAACACGAAGTCACCAATCATAATCTTAATTATTTGACCATGATTATAATATTATTTAATAATAATATAATCACCTAATAGTAATATGAATAATCAAATAATAGACAATAATACAAGTTATTACTATACATTGTGGTACTTTAATAAAAAATTCTAATAATAACCAGCTAATATATGAATATAATAGACATAATACAAATAAATAATAAAATAATACACTAATACAAGTATAATACTATATAATCATTGTGGTACTTTAATTAAAATTCTAATAATAACATAATCAGCTAATAGTGATATGAAATTGTGAATAACAAAATAATGGACAATAATACAAATGTTTATTAAACATTGATTATTTGGACCTTATTGGACCTTATTAGACCTGATTGAAACTTATTGGACCTTTTTAGACCTGATTGTAACTTATTGCACCTGATTGGAACTTATTGCACCTGATTGGAACTTATTGGACCTTATTAAACCTTATTGGAACTTATTGCCCTTATTAGACCTTATTGCAACTTATCTGAACTTATCTGAACTTATTGGACCTGAAACTTAATTTTTTAAGTTGAACAGAACGCACCCTTACTCCCTCCTTTTCAAATTAGTTGCTACATTTTGACCATAGGTATTATTCACATTATAATTTTGACTATAACATGATAACGAGCCTAAGACGTGTACGTACTGTGCATCTTTGACCCAATATTATGATTGCATCTTTTTCGCCTCTTATTACTTAAATTGGATGGTTTAGCAGAAAGCTGTCACATCATCCACTTGAAATGCCCAGCACTCAATAGTCAATAGGGAAATTTAAATGAAATCTAGTGAATTACTCTCCGTCTCAAATTAGTTGCTACATTTTGACCGTAGGTATTATTTACGTCATAACTTTGACTATATTTTACTTCCTATACATAAGACAAAACATAGTCATGTTGGATCTTGTTTGATTCGTCCAAATTTGTATTTTTCAAATATATAATTTTTATAATTTTTTTCATATATGTAACTCAAGAAATTGGTGTTTGAAGTTGCATCTCTTAAACTACGAAAAAGAAATATAGCAACTAATTTGGGACGGAGGGAGTATTAGCATCAACTACTTCATGTCTGAACTCAGGACTCAGGAGTATTAAAATACTAGCTTTAACCCGTGCAAAAATGCACGGGAAGTTTATTTTTTGAGATAATTGTGTACATCAAATGTAATATCTGTAAATATTGTTGCAACATATTTTGAAGCACTTAAAGTTCGCATGCAATATAAATCATGAAAATCTGAGGTAAAAAAAATACATGTCAACAAAGTGGATGAAAATAAAAATTAATTATTGAGTAACATTAATAATAAGAATATTTAACCAACATTCTGAAATACTTCTTTGTACACTACGTTTGTGGTAACATTTGATGTTCCACGTTCTTTATCAACTATTAAAATTTTCAAATCCTTCTTGCTAGTAACTCTTGATACGGCCACATAAAATTGTCTGTAGCTGAAAACATACCGAGGAAGATATAGGCCATCATGCGAAAGTAATTGTCCTTGACTTTTATTGATTGTCATTAAGCACACAACCAAAGGGAATTGTCTCCGTTGGAACTTGATGGGAAATTTTGTTGAGTCTGACGAAGTCAGCGTCATTCGTGGAATGAAGACGTTATTGCCCAAATTACTACCAGATACCACAATAGCCTCTATAATGCGATCGCCTAAGTGCTTAACGACCAATCTTGTGCCATTACATAGCCCAGAACTTTGATCAATATTCCTTAGAAGCATCACTGGTGCTCCAACCTTCAGTCATATACTATGGTTTGGTAATCCTTCGCATTTAATTGTATTTAGGAACTCTGTTGAATACATCTCATGAATTCCAAAATTTCCTTCCTCCACTGAAATTGCATCTGAACTCAAGTAAGTTATTTCTTCACCTGGCAATTGAGATAACACGTGATCGTTAACCGTCTCAGCAATTTCATTGGTTGGAGCAAGAATAACTCTTTCTTGAAAATAACTTGGTTCCCAAATGTGATCCGCTATGTCAGGATATGTGCTTTCTACTATTGTCGCAATAGGGTCATGTCCCCCATCTACCAACATTTCATGGGGTATTTCAATATCGGCATCACCATCATTTGGCCCTCCAACTTATCCATCTCCAACATTGAGTATCCATTATGAAAATTCTTAAATTTCATCAACATTTTAATTACTTGAAGCTGTTGTGAGGCGCATGTTCTTTGTTAGCCTAAGTACTCGGCAAAAGTCCCATAAGTAAGAACTATTTATTGCTGAGAAGACAATGTCTTGTCTGCTTCCTTTAGGCACCACGGGTAATATTTTTCTTAAATCACCAGCAAAAACTACAACCTTGCCACCAAATGTGATATCTTGATTTGCAGGATTCACAAACTGCATAACATTTTTTAAACTCCTATGTAGAGCTTCAAAGCAGTATTTATGCATCATGGGAGCTTCATCCCATATGATTAACTTTGTCTTCATAAGGAGTCCGGTTAAGTCCGAGCCTGGCTTAATGCCAACACATGTTGAGTTCTCAGCAACATTTATTAACGGGAGTCCAAACCTAGAATGAGTAGTTCTTCCTCGCGCGCAGAAGCAATAAAGAAGCTATTCCGCTTGATGCGACTGGCAAAACGGTATCTCCTTTACGCCTTAATGAGGCACACAACAATCTCCAAAGATACGTCTTACCTGTTCCTCCGTATCCATATACAAAGAACACCCCTCCTTTTCCTCGTGATACAGCTGACATAATTTCATTGTAAATTCCACGTTGCTCAGTTGTTAATCCTTGAAATAGTCGCTGGAACTCCTCTTTTAACTTCCCTCGGTCATAGGAAAGCTCGTCCATTATCATTTTGTTTTGCCCGTCTTCTATGATCAGATCATTAGGATATGGCATTTCGCTGAATTTACGTAATGTGCCGCCATTACTTTGTAGCTTAGCTTCAATGTCTGCTAGCGCAAAGTTTGCAGTTTTTTTTCCACGTCATCAAACTTTACAATATATATTTACTCAGATATTATATCTATTTTTTTATATAGTGACCTTTTTTTTAATAAATAACATGAATTAGCATAGATCCATACGATTTTAGTGTGGGCCAAGTCCATATAATTTTTTTACACATTTGAATATCTGAAGTGGTAAGTTCTTTCCTTTAGTGAAAAAGAGTGAAATGGAAGCTAGTAAAATAGTGTTTATTTAAAGATTAACTTTGATTGTAAAAGTTATATTTTCTTATATTTGGACACAATCAAAATGGCTCAAATTTTGTATTCTCCATAAATGAGCATACCACTTTACTATAATGATGCTTCAAACAATTTGGCCCTTGGTTATAGAATAATGCTCCAAGTCCACTATGTGTTCTAACTTAATAAAAAATATCATACAATCTCTCTTATTACAACTACATACATCATCTTCTCCATAAATTGATTCTAAATCTCTCTCTACATACAATCTCTATCTTATTACAACCCACACCTAGATGATTCTAAAACTTATTACAACCAAACCTATCTTATTACCGATTATTGCATACAACTTATCTACGTTTTTTTAGCAAATCTCTCTTAGCTACATTTTTTTTATACTTTAAAGCTACAAATTATCCATCAAAATTATACTCCAAGTCATCGATTTTTGCATCAACAACAAATATAAAACTCATGCATGTGGGTTTTATGAAGAAATTAAACCTTTGATCTCCATGTTCTTTGCATTTGAAGCATAATTACTATAATTCCTTGATACAACCAAGGTGTAGAATCATTCGATCTACAAAGTGAAGAAGATTTAAAGACCGCATGTAAAACCGCAAATATATGGAGTTGGATTTTTTTTTTTTTTTGAGGGGAATATATGGAGTTGGATTGATATGGAGTTTGAAGAAATTTTCTAAATGGGTCAATATAGGTTGAAATTATTTGGTAAGTTCATTTAAAAAAAATTTGATTTTGACTAATTATGATGAAATTGAACTGATTTTATGTTTCCATGTAGTTTTTAGCATATATATATATATATATATATATATATATATATATATATATATATATAATATATATATATATATATATATATACACTTCCTCCGTTCTGTTTTAAATGAAACATTGGATGAAATAACACTATTCATTGATCAATTTTGACACCAATTTATCGCTATTATATAAAGAAAAACATAGTCAAGTGGGATCTTGTTAGATTCGTCTCGATGCATACTATCAAATTATAACTTTTTTATATTTTTTACGTGTACACGATATTAATGACTAAAGAAGCGCGTTGGGTTGCGTGAAAAAGCAAACGTTTCATTTAAAACGGAACGGAGGAAGTATATATATATATATATATATATATATATATATATATATATAGTATAATTATAATACTAAAATGAGTCATATAATTCTTAAAATTGATAATAGTGAGTGAGAAAAATCAATAATATAAGCTAAGGTTGGAATGAAATAGTCAATATGCCAATGTATTGAAAAATTTGTAATTTATTATAGTTAGTGAGTGAGAAATTTATTGAAAAAATTAAGATTCTAAGTTTTAACAGTTAGTGAAAATTAATTCAATATATTAGTAGTATAACTGTCAATTAGGAATTTAAAAATTACCCATCAAATAAAAAAATTTAGAATTAAGATTATTGAAATAAGGATGATTTCTACCGGTGAGTGACACAATAATTTTAAAGTTAGTAAAAAATAAATAGACAATATAAGTTTGTTCCATTGTTAAATATTTAGGGTTTTATGAATTTAAATTTTTTGTAGTAAACTTCATCTTTTTTGTTTTTGTTTACGGTAACGCCATTTTGATTTTGTGCTAACATGGTAGTTTTATTTTTTTATTTGAGATTCATTTGAATTTTTTTTATTTTTCGTGTAAAGAAAGAAGTGGAAGAAAATCAGTTTATATTAGGGTGTGATTACATGAACATCTTATATAATAACATTTATTTTTTTGATAAGTTACACAAATGGTAATGTAAAATGGTAAGTTTTATCAATATTAATATTGTTTACTATTAGTTAGCAACTGTGCCGTAAATAATATGATTGTAAAGCAATTCCATTTGTTGAGTTAAACTTACCAAATTTATAAGATTGTAATTGATCCATTGTACACGTGGCACTAAAAGAATAAGAATAAGTATAGTGATGACATGTGGCAAAATGAGCATTAGCTTGACACATAAGCCAATTGAACCTTATTTTATATATATATATAGATTATGTAGTTCATCAATATGTATCAATTATTGTTTTTGTTTGAGTGGAATGTATCAATTATAGTTGGATAAGGATGGTCATGGATCTCGGATTGAACCCAAATCCAAATAGTCCCGACCTATTTTTAAGGGTTTGAGACAGAGTAGAATTTTGAAATCCTATGAGTTTGGGTCGGATTTTGGGTTTGGATGTAAAAAAAACGGATCTTATATATACTTACTCCGTAACAAAATAGATGTTACACATTTTATATATGTTTGTAACAAAATAGATGTTACACTTCCTTTTTAGCCAATAATATCTCTCTATCGCTCTCCTACAACGGATCTTCTTTTTTCTTTCTCTAGCTCTCTCCTATTAAAAATATTGCCTAGAAAAGTGTGTTTTGAAAAGTGTAACATCTATATATATATAGGGTTGGGTTTCAATGAGAATCCTCTTATGGTGATAACCGTTTAAACCACTAAAAATAAGCAAAAAAATTAATAAAATTAGCCAAAAAATATAAAAAAATGAGCAAAAACATTAAACGAGTAGAAATCATTAAATGAGCAAAAACGTAAAATAAGAAAAAATACAAAATGAGAAAAAAGTAAAATGAGTATAAAACATTAATGAGAAAAAACGTAAAATGAGCAAAAATAAAATGTGCAAAAATATTGTGAAATGAACATAAAAATATAAAATGAGCAAAACATAAAATGAGCAAAAACATTGTAAAATTAGCAAAATCTTCGTAAATATATATATATATATATATATATATATATATATATATATATATATATAATATATATATATATATATATATATATATACTTTCTCCTTTCTGTTTTAAATAAAACGTAAGGCCTTTACATGGAGATTTATGAGAGGAGAGAGATAGAGAGAAGTGCATACCAAATAAGGTAATGTTTCATTTATTTTCAAACAACCTAAAATGATAATTGTCTCATTTGTTTTAGAACGAAAGAAGTATATATATATATATATATATATATATATATATATATATATATATATATATATATATATATATATGTTGTTCTTGTGTTCTTATGGCATTCAATTTGATCCACCGGTACCATTTTTCGCTATACTAACAACCTCTTCATCCTAGAAAAGACGATGTTGGGACTTTTCTTGTTCAAATTTCATATTTCGTCTTAGCTACTGTTTTTGATGGAGCCCTGTTAAGTGTGAATGTTGTTATTTCGAGTGTGAATCCATAGAAGGAGATGGGGCTATTAACAAAACCTCATCATTCATTGGACCATATCAAATAGGGTTGGATTCCTCTATTTATAAACGTCATTTAGGATGCTTTCTCTTCACCTTAATAAATTATGTTTCAGGTTCAATCAGTTCAGTTTAGTTCAAATAAGTTTCAATCAGGACATAAGTTACAATCATGTCCAATGAGTTCAGATCGGGTGCAATAAGTTCCAATCAGGTTTAATCGGGTCTAATCAGGTACAATAAGTTACAATAAGATCTAATTAGTGAATGATCAATAAATTTGAATTAAAATACCAGTATGATTATATTATAGTAATATATTTGTAATATTGTCTATTATTTCATTATTCATGTTACGATTAACTAATATTTTATTAATAAAAATTCTATGGAACTGCTATGATTATACAGAATTATACTTGTATTATTATCAATTATTTTATTACTCATATTACTATTGGCTGATTATGTTATTATTAATAAATATTATAATCATAGTCAAATAAGGCTGACAATAATAATCATCATAATTATAATACTTTGCAATTCGTCTTTAAATAACAAGATATAACATGTTCTCGTTACTAAAATCAATGAAAGATATAAATGTTATCAATAGATTTGCTACTAGGCTTTATGAAATCAAAGCAACACTATTAGATATATTAATGGTGAAAGTTGTGTATAGGCAAGCATATAAATAATATTTTTTTGTTGAAATGTTAATCATAAGAGATAACTAATACATACTATTTTTTTGAAGGATAAATTTTAATGGTTATTATGTTATAATATATTTTGAGGGTTAATATTTATGTTAGGGGTAATATTTATGTTATTACTCATCAAATTTTTTGTTAAATAAGGTCAAATATATTACAATCATGTTCAATAAGGTCTAATAAGTTCTAATCAGGTCTAATAAGTTCCAATCAGGTCAAATTTCAATCAGGCTCAATAAATTTCAATCACGTTCAATAAGTTTAGTTCCGTTCAGATAAGTTCCAATCAGTTCAGAATTATTTAGGTGAAAAGAAAGCACCCTCAGTATTTGTTTTTGCTTGGAGTATCTAGCCTATGTTTAACAAAACTATTGTATTTCTTTTACTGCTATTACACTACAAGAAAAGGCGATATCAAGGACGGCTTAAAATCGTCGCTGCAAAATTAAAAACATTCTACGATATCAACTATATAGAAACTATAATTTTGCTACCTAGCTGCCAAAACCAAACAAACTACAATGTCACGAGTGTCTCTGTAGCACTACTGCCACCACCAAACCCTAGATCATCTTCTGGTCTGCGTTGTGGATGGGGGCATGTGTTAATTATATTGCAACCTGAGAACATGTGGTCGAAACTAGACATGTTCCTCATTACACTAGTAGAATAAATGTGTATTGCTGCGGTCAAAAAGTGGCATGTATATTGCTGCGGTTTTGGGCGCGCAACAATTAAGGGGGCAGCAATAGGTAATAATTATATTGATGCGGTTTAAATCGTAGCAATATATGTCAGATATTGCTGCGATTTCTAGGCCAAACCGGAGCAATAGTTTCTTTTTTTAATATTAAAAACATAGTATATTCCTGCGGTTTCTTCCTAAAACAGCAACAATATAAGCATGGCAGGTAAAAAAAAAATTTTCAAAAAAAAAAAAATCAAGGTGTCATTTTTTGATAGTTATATTACACTTGTAATATAAACATTTTTAAATCCAAAGAGACTATTGCAATACAATAACACACAAAAGAAACTCACCCAAACTGTCATATATTCAATAAAAATAATAAATTACAAAACCTAATTACAAAATATATAAAAAAAAATGAATAAAGACTAATAATGAAAAATTTTAAAAAAAGAAAAAGAAAAAAATAGTGATATACAAAAATATACAATGAGACAGAAGTACATAATTAACAAAAAAAATTAAAAACTAAAGAAAAAAGGAAAAACATTATTAGATCTTGAAACAACTCGCCGGTGGAGACAAACGGAACGTAGTCGCCGCTACCATTGATGGAGATGAACAGACCACGTTGATGGAGCACGTTCGAACGCCGGAGATGAACGATGGAGAGATGCGAACGAATGCAAAAGACGTTGATGGATCCAAATGCGGCGGACCTTACACGTTGCTTCCTCTCTGACAGTCGACGATGATGGGAAGCAGGAAGAGAGTGAGAAAAATTCGTCGGAGGCTTCAACGTCGGCCGACGACGACTTGCGGTCGAGGAAGAGAGAATGTGTGACGAACGACTCGCGGTCGAGGAAGAGAGAATGACGACGATTGACACGGCGACGAATGGAACTCGTCGGAGGCTGCGATTGGCTTCGTTGCGTCCGCTTCGTTCGTAGGAAGGCGAAGGTTGACAGGGAGGCGAAGAGATGAAGAGAGGTTGAGAGTGATGAGAGAGAAGTGCATGTGAGGCTGAGAGAGAGATGAGAGGGTGGAGTGGCTGAGAGAGAGAGAAGAGAGGGTTGAGAGAGGTGCTGAGAGAGAGAGAGAGAGATGCTGATAGAAAGATGGAAAGTGAGGGGGAAAACCCTAAGTGTTGTGTTTTATAATTTCACAGGCCCCCGTCTTTTTTTTGTTTAGTGACAACAAATATTGCTGCGGTTGCCACTTAGGTTCGCAGCAATATATTTAAAAAATATTTTTTTAATATATTGCTGCGGTTCTACGTGGAAACCGCAACAATATTTGCTGTTCAGGGCCCCACATTATTTTTAAAAAGTGTCCGTTAGACAATATTGCTGCGGTTTTGGGTGGGAACCACAACAATATTGTCAATTTCTATTTTTTCTTTTCTTTTTACGTGTTATATTGCTGCGTATAGGTAAAACCGCAGCAATATCACCGCAGCAAATAGCATTTATTCTACTAGTGTTATTTCCTCCAGGAGGGCCCTGTTTGACTCTTCGACCCGTGTTGCGACCCCTGCCTCCACCTCTTCCATTCGTGCAGCGATCATGCATGCAGTGATCATCTATGCAAGGATGTTTGCCTCCACCTGTGCCTCAAGTTGAGAAAATATGGACGGCTCATATGGTTGTGAAGAGCCATCTCCTCGCCCAGATGAAGAGTTGTAGTACAAATGATCTCCCTGACTCAACCCCTGCACTTTTCATCTGTTCCTCCCACCAATTGTCTCCCAATACAACAGATCAGGGTTCGGCTTTGACCCCTGAGTGTTAGA